>NW_010966725.1:683027-696514 GCF_000463585.1 Tarenaya hassleriana
TAACTTTGAACTATCGGAATGTCATTTTGACCACAGGTTGACCGCGTTGACTCGTCAAACACGTCAAACTCGTCAAACACGTCAAACTCGTCAAACTCAGAAACCCCTAACATGAAACCCCGAATGCGTGTTACGACTTTGACCAGTGTTATGAGTTGATTAGTGTTTACGATGAGTTTGACGAGTTTGATCAGTTTGACGACTGTTTTTACCATATAATACACGAGTGAGTTAGTCCAAATATGATTTGATAATGTCATTACATGCACGAACATAATATTATGACTCATACGTCTGTGATATCATTGATGTACAGACCGAATCTACCGAACATGATTTTCTTTTCTCGAGTCTCACCAGGTCCAGAAAACCGGTTTTGTTTAAAACTTCCACTTATTCGTTTTTCTTCCACTATAAGCGGCAATACCACTACATCTACCTTTATTCGATGAGTTTTTGGAGATTTCACTTGTTTCTTGCAGCAAATTTACCAAAAAATCGCGGTGGAGAAGAGACATTCAAGAGAGAGAAGAAGAAAAACTCGAAGAGAGAGAATGCGATGTATGGCGGGAGACAACGATAAAGAGGAGAGAGAAAATGAATAAAAAATAGATCTATATTTTATTTATTTTAGTATATTATAATATTATATAAATAAATGAAGGGTATTATAGGGATTCTACATTTATAAGGGTATATCTGATGTTGTCGTTTTTTTGTTACTGTGCGGGGTATGGGCTGTAAGTGAAATCGACATTTAAGGGTATTTTTGCAATTGACTCCATTAAATCTCTCAACTTTACAAATTAAGTAAAAAATATTATTAACAGAAAGTAAAAAGTTAAAAACACAGACGTTAAAAAAGTTATTAAGAAATGACACATTAACATTTTTTTATTTATTATATCCTATTAATTACAACTATACTGTTGAGATCCAACCCTTGGAAGAATTATTACCTAGGTAGTTTTTTTTCCTAAATCATGGTAATCGTTTATACATTCAACTTACAATCATAAGTCCGTTTATTTGAATTAACAATTAAAAATTAATATTTTTATTATTTTTTATCACCCAATTAATTAACTTAATTAAGAACTATATATCTTAGAATTATATATAGAAAATATTGATTGTATAGGAACATAGACACAATAATAGAACCACAATCAAAGATTACCCAATAACAAAAATATATATCTAACAAAATTGTAAAAATAAAAATAAAACTACAATCAAGATAAATATTATCAATAAAAATAAATACACAAAAAATAGGCACACAACTTAAATCCATTAACCTAATTATTTGATATAATCCAATATACACAATAGATTTTATGTTATAAAAAGCATTATGGTTAAGAAATTACCTCCTTTAATAATTATATATCTGTAAAGAAAGTATGATGAATGAACAATACAATAATTTTTTTTTCAGACTCTCTAGTTCTGAAATATCAAAATGAATGTTGCAGAGAACAAAAACGCTATTAAAGATATGATGTAGGGGTAGACGTTTCGCTTCGGTTTTTTTAAACCGAACCAAAACAAAAAATATGGTATTTTTTTCAATCTAAACCGTTCTAAATTCCCGAACGGTACTATTTTAAAAAAATTAAAAATTTCAAAACCGAACTGAGTTTTAAAAATTTCGAAAACCGAATTTTTTCAAAAGAAATCTATCTTTTTAAAAAAACGAACCAAACCGGATTGAAATCGAAACCGAACTGAATCGAACATAATATAAAAATCGATTGGTACCTATTTTTACAAAACATAAAAAATCGGATCGATACATTCCTATCGCGAACCTAAACCCGAACCGATTCTCGAGATGCCGATGTAAAAGAAACAATAAGTAGTGGATTAAGAGGTTTTTTTTTCAATTACAAAAAACAGAATTAATGAAAAGCTGAGGCGGCGTAACCTGGGGTGTTTCAGTCAATAAATACCCATCACCCTAACGATTAGCCTGGCTATTTTTGTAAATACCATAAATTTAGGGGTAAAATCGTCTGTTCAGTTGGTTTACAAGAAGAAGTGAAACGAGGAGGGTGATCGCTACTAATCAGAACCACGTATTTTACGTGAGACTTTTCTCACAACAATAACAAGAGAGAGAGAGAGAAAGAGAGAGAGAGATCTTCGTCTTCCTTTCTTGGGACAAGAACATCGTTTTCCAGCACCTCCAAACAGCATTGCATCCACTTGTTCGAAGAAGGTTATCTTGAAAATTAATAATGAACTAAACTCCAAAAATTGTGATTGAACCACCAAGAAGATCAGGGGCTTGCTGAAAATAGAACTTGATATTCATATCTTCCTCGAGGTCACCCTCATAATGGACGAGAAACTTAGTCTCAGAAGAATTTTCTCTCCTCCAGTTTTAAACACAAATCCTTTACCAACCAGTTAAAAAATCCTGCGGTTCATCGAAAATGGAGGTGGGGAACAGACAAGAACCGAACAACAGCAACAACGCTCATCCTGTCAACGAGGAGGGCGGAAAATGGGAATTATCAAAGTACCTTGAGCATCAAGGCGAGTGGTTAGAGAGAGCCAGAGGGAACCTAATGGTTGTGGCCACTGTCTTAGCCACGATCAGTTTCCAAGTCGCGATCAATCCGCCTGGCGGCGTCTGGCAACAGGACGACGGATGTGGCCCCACCGGAGATAACTGTACCAGGATTGCTGGAACATCCGTACTAGAGAACTCCAAGTTTGGATCCAAAGACGCAATCTTCCATGACTTGCTCACCAACTGTATTGTGTCTTTCACATTCTCCATGGCCACTATCTACTTCCTCCTCTTGGGCGTTTCACTCAGGTACGGCTCCTAAATCGCATCAACTCTGTTTTGAGTTGGATAATAGGTCGATCGGTTAAGTAATATCTCACGTGAAATTCATATTTATATGTATCACGGGTATAGCTTGTAAATGATATAGATCAATAAAATAAGCTTCAACTATTTCTAAATGTAAAAGACGCCGTAATAATCCTTCGATCCAATCATGTCTTTCGATTTGCAGGAGCAAACTTGTGGCGTTCTTGATATTCTCTATGATGGGTTCCGCGGTTGGCGTGACGGTTCAGGCATTCAAGCTTTCCGTTAGGTTGGTTCACTCGGACAACTCCTCTATCCGGTCTAGAATGTTGATTTACGACTGGTTCTGGCTTGTGAGTACGGCGTGTTATACTGCGCAATGTCCTGCTTTAGAAAAAGGTCGAACCGCCGCTCGAGACCTTCCGGCCAGCCACCCTCGTCCACTGCTTGAGATTTTCTGAAAACTTGTTTAGTAAGTCTGGTTCGAGCCTTTTGGGAAGCTATGAACAATACTCTACGTCGTCGTCGGGTGAGGATTTTCGTCGAGATTTATATATATGTTTAACTAGCTATACCGTTTTTCGACTATTGTTATCATCATTTGGCACGATTCGAGATCTCGACAAAACGGGTTTGTATTCGAGCTGACCATAGGTTATAAAGTATGGAGGGATGTTATGAATGGTAAAATCTAAATTGATAAGGACTCGGAATTTGGGAATTTATAAAGGACGGTAATGAGAAACCGATCGAGTGAACCGGACTGGTTAAGGAAGTTCCTTAACCGGTAAGGAGGCTGGTTAGAGAAAAATCAAACCATATGGATATCTCTAAGTAAATAATAATAATAATGATTTTACGAGGTTTCCACCACCATTAAAAACATAATCTCGAATCTGTGTCACTTACATAAGATTAGACATTTCAGAACATGTTAAAACAGAAATAATCATTACAATTAAACACTTGTAGCTTCATTCAATGATCGTGCATTGCACCTGTCATCCTAAAGTTTTCAGTAAGTGAGTGGACCCACAAGAGGAGAACTTATTATTCACATTTATTCATTTTTACTAAAACAGCCGTATATAAATACATTACATTCCCACATATATAGATTCATTGAATATTATACATATTAATATGGAGCGTTAATAAATATTCCAAGACAAGAGCCTGACTATATATTCGTCTTCCACCCCGTGTTAATGGTCCGGCAACGTGACAGGACTTTTCTCTCATTTGGTTCTCTCTGCGAATAAGATAAAAGATTAATTCAAGAGAATCCTTAATTGCGTCCACCAGATTTAACCCTAGATAAAACCCTAAAACCAAAGCACAACTCCTTTTATAAGCCCAGGAAGAAAATCCTGTGACAAATTATCTCTCTCTCTATATATATATATACACACACACACACACCAGACATCAAAGAGCTCATCATGCCATTTCCATATGGAGAGGAAGGGATGAAACCCAATTCCTAATCAAATCTAACAATATGTTATTAATGATTTAATCTTCGGACGTCTAAGTATATATTGATTTAATCAACCTTTTATAATTGAGCGTACAAGAGATCTAATCAAACAACATACCGATCTTCTTGTCCGCACAGAGGTCTAGTAACCGTCTCATGATCAAGTCATGAAATTCTCATTTCTTGCACTACAAGAAAGAAACTCTTTTCTTGCAGC
The DNA here is from genome assembly GCF_000463585.1 of Tarenaya hassleriana. NCBI lineage: Eukaryota > Viridiplantae > Streptophyta > Magnoliopsida > Brassicales > Cleomaceae > Tarenaya > Tarenaya hassleriana. The sequence continues at coordinate 687,555 of NW_010966725.1, forward strand.
ACAAGTAACTTGATGAAACTGTAAGATTCTGAGTTTTGGGAAGGCTTTTCCACGCATTTATAGACTGTAAACAACTGATAAATTTAGTGGGCCGTCGTTTTCTAATGTATTAAATATATTGAACTGTTCAACTGTTCCGTAGGGAGACATGAGTGATGACTTGTGTCTAGGACTTGGAAAATTTAAGAGTTTGGTTGGAAGTATACAAAAAGACGTTATAAGTCACTAGGCAACCTCATTAATCATACCACATTTGTTAATTTATTAACACAGCAATATATAAATACATTGCCATATAGATTCATTGAATATTATCCATATATATTAATATAGAACATTACAATAAATGTTCCAATGCAAGAACCTAAAGTTTTCAGAAGACCTTTTCTTCCTTTTGAAAAGTACTTAGATTGAAAAAGAAAACTGAATGGTCAGTGATTGAGCATGAAGGAGGAGGGGGAGGAGAACATGCAAGAGACGAGAGATAACAATGATAATGAGGAGCCGAGAGTGAACCGGAGTGGTTAAGGAAGTGCCTTAACCGGCCTGGGGGCTGGTTAGAGAATACCAAACCAAGGGGAATTCTGTTAGTCTTCCGAATCCTCTCAAAGAATGAACCACTCTTGTTCATTCTTTGCTTTGAAACCAAGAAACGATACAAACGGATCATTTGCTCTAAAGAACACGATAATAGTGGAAATTCAATTACAGTTTTGCGGTAATGATTATTTATATGCTTCAGGTTTCCCATATGCATATATATGCATGTATATATGTGCGTGTATTTGTGATGTATTTAATATTTTTTTGAATCTTCGCGTGGTTTAAGAGAGAAGTTTCTTTACAAGAAACCAGGGAAAAGCTTTTGTACATAGGGTTTTCATGCATCATATTAGGTTGTGAAAATGGATCAAACAATGGGGTAAAGATTATAGTTTACAGAAGATTTTGCTCCTCTCTCGAGTGTAAACAACTGAGATATATATACGCGGATTGTTCCAAATCCTTTAAGCATATGTTAGTCCGAATTCTGTTAAAAATTAAACTCATGTTCAATTTGAAACACGTACGGAAAGGAGTATATATATGTCCGAATCCTGTTAGTTTTCTGGCGGGGGAGAGTGAAAAACCGCGGAACCAGTTCCCATGCCACTGAGAAACAAGTTGTACGTCGCTGTCGTTGATTCAGTCATGCAACGATATCATAAGAAATCGATCAACTTTCTTATCCAATCCCCAACCTTAATTGCTAAATAATCCGTGGGCGAAAAGAAATCAATATATGTGTGTATATACATATAGCTTATACGGGGACTTGTTCTATATATGACAGTTGCATTCACTACTCTTGCCTCTCAAGAAGATAAAGAGTCCTTATACATCCCCCGGTTATAATAAAGCCCATTACCAAGAAGTAAAACCTGAGATCGAACATGGCGGAGGAGAACAACAATCGGAAATGGTTATTTACAAAGTACCTTGAGCATCAAGGCGAGTGGTTAGAGATTTCCAGAGGGAACCTATTGGTTGTGGCCACTGTCTTAGCCACGATCAGTTTCCAAGTGGCAGTGAATCCACCGGGCGGCGTCTGGCAACAGGACGACGGATGTGGCCCCGCCGGACATAACTGTACGAGGATCGCCGGAACATCCGTGCTCGAGAACTCCAAGTTTGGCTCCAAAGATGCAATCTTCCATGAATTAGTCACCCTCTGTATGGTGTCTTTCACTCTCTCCATGGCCACTATTTACATCCTCCTCTTGGGTTTTTCATTCAGGTGCAATTCCTAAGACACATAAATTGTAGGGTTGGATAATTTTAGAGTAAGCGGTCGGTTTGATAACATCTCTCATGCAACTCATATATTTATTGATTCATATTATGGACATTTAACTCATCTACTATATCCATGTTACATATAAATATAAATATAAACATAAACTACAATTTTTTTTTCTAAATGTAAAAGATATCCCTAAAAACACTATGAAAGTCACTAATATATATTTCCCAAAATATTTCGATCCGATTATGTCTTTGGCTTTGCAGGAGCAAACTTGTGGCGATATTGGTCTTCGGTATGATGGGTGCCGCGGTTGCCACAATGGTTGTGGTGTTCAAGCATTCGCTTAAGTTGATCCACTCGAACAATGCCTCTATTCAATCTAGATTGTTGATCTACGACTGGTTTTGCTTTTTCATCTTTGTAGTATTCCCCAACGTGTTTGTTGCGTTCTACTTTGCAATATTACGTTGTAGAAGAAGGTCAAACCGTTATTCGAGACCTTCCGACCAGTCACCGTCGTCCAATGCTTGAGATACGTATCGAGTTTTACGTACAATGTCTGAAAACTTGTTGTTGGGGCGTGTTAGTAAGTCTGGTTCGAGCCTTTGGGAAAACTACGAAACGATAAATCTACGTCGTCAAGATTTGTATAATGTGAACGGTCGTAATATGTATGTTTAATTATACCGTTTTTCTATTATTGTGATCATGATTTCTCGTGACCCTTTTTCATGTTTTGAGGTTATTGTATTACTTTATTGTCATTTCACTTATTCACGGTGTTATCCATAACCAGCTGCAATAATTTTGTTCATAGAAAATAGTTTTTTTTAACCACAGACAAATCTCTATCTATATATATATATATATGTGTGTGTGTGTGTTTGTGCGTGTGATCATTTATGGAGGAAACTATTTGGAAAAAAAACATGTGTACTATACTTAACTAAAAAACATTATTCACAAGGCAAAGTTTTTAGATTTGTTTTACTCGTGCATGCATCATGCATGGCATGGTATATATTATGAATAAGAAATGTCTTGATAGATATTCATTAGAATAACCCTAGGGATATATATACAACCGTGTGACTTGTTGCTAAAGGAAAGAAATAATGTTATACAAGATTACATGCAATCATATGCTAATAAGGAGCAATCATATATCTTCTTTCCATTTTACTGCGAAAATATAATTAAGTGGATTTCACAAACATCAAAGGAGAGCTAGCTAACCACACTTATAGAGTTATAGGCATCCAACAGCTGTTAGAGTTTAGGGTTTATAAAAAAATAAGGTGAAAATAATTCAGTCAAAGGGAGGACCAAGTAGGGCTCTTACCCTACATAGTATCTGCCAAAATCTTTACCCCTTTCCTATGTCCTAAGCCCCCTTTTCCTATGTATAACCTATATGGAAACCAATGCTCCAAAGTAGAAAAATATCCCTTGGACCAATGGTCCTTTGAACGATGCATTATATTCTTAATTATCATGAACCTTTGGATAAACAAGTAAAAGATTCACTCCCTCATTTGCATATTATATACATCTATAAACAATTTTGTATGATTGCTGACAAAGACCGAAAGATATGAAATTTTAATTGAATGGGTTTTAAAGAAAAAATATCTTGGAAGTTCGAAAGAGAAGAAGACAGAGCATGTGCAAAGAGACAGGGCAATGAACAGTATTACTGCTTTCTCTGCACTTCAATGAGAAAAAAAAAACTGATAATAATATAATAATATCCATTTAAGACAAAGTACTCTTTCACTTGCTACCAAACAAACAAAGCCCCCCCTCCATATCCAATGGTCTTTAACCTAAACAAACGATCCCTCCATCTTTTCTATATTGCAGTTTTACCCCTAAGAGATTATTTGTCTCATTTGGATCCATTTACAATTGGATAAACCTTCTTATTATTACATTGGTGATATTCCACCTCACTAATTTCATTTGTTTTATTGTACAACACTTGCTTTGAAAGGTCGTCATCTCGTAGCTCGATGGTTTGTGGGGTTATAGATAATTCCATGGCTATCGTGTTCAAATCTCGGCCAGAGAGAAGAAGTAGTTCCCATAACATATGAGGTATTCTAATATACCTCTCTTAGACCTATCAAAGGGTAGTCCAGTAGCCCTTCGGGGCCAGCTCAGTTGGTTGGGAGCATGGGGGCAACTCCATGAGGTCGGGTCTTCGAATCCTACCGCCTCCCTTCCTCTGAGCTGCTCGCCTGCCAATCTGTCATAACGGGCTGATTTACCTCCCACGTGTATGTCGCAGGCTCGTGCGCGTGGGCTTGGGGTTTGACCTGCAGGCGCCTAGGCCCAACTACGGCTCGAGCGTTAGGCGCGCCTGGTGACCAGGTCTGGGGGGACCGTTAGGCGCATGTGGTGGCCAGTTCGTCTCCGTTTGTAAGGGTAGGTAGTTATAGGGGTTCCCCAATGTATTAAAAAAAAAGATAGTCCAGTAACCTCATGGTGTAATATATTTGAAGATTCGGTGTTCAACTCCACTTGCCAGAAAGAAGGAAGAGACGTAATTTCTGAGTTAATAAAGTCCATATACAAAGATTGGTCCTAAATCATATGTTTACTTAGTAAACGTGTCCGAAGGAAAGCATATATTTGTCCATTCATATATATTTTTATGTTTTTATTGATCTTAATGCTTCTAATATATATACACACATATTCATTATTATATGCATATGAATATATATCATACATATTCATATTATATGTATATATACACACACAACAAAAGACTGTGTAAGAGTATACCTTACGCATATATGAATGGTAAAAAGATGTAAGAGAAAATGTAGTAGTAGGGCAATGGTCAAGAAAACGAAAAAAAAAAAGTTATGGGAATTTTGGGGAAGATAGGAACAGAGAGAGTGTCAGGACATCAAGTGCTGCAGCAGAAGCAACAAGAACACTGCCCTTTAAGACCTTTAGATTTTGCAGGACCAGTGACATAGTCCTACACCCCCACCACTGACAAAAATATCTACATACATACACTCGCGCGTGTGTGTGTATATATATATGTATAATGTTTTTTTTTTGTCATTGCATGGCAAACTTCATAAGCTGTTCCTTCTTATGATTTCTGTTTGTTTGACCGTTTGTATACCGCTAGACATTTATTTAAAATAAATGATCTACAAGAGATGTCAAGTATATACGCGGATGAACCAACGTGGAATAAGATTTCTTTACGTATATAATACGATTATAAATATATAACCTAATAAATCACGTTGATCTATAAACCTTTGCAATGATTTCGCTCACTTAAAATGGTATGGAAATATGATTGGCTCGTAGAATGACCCTTGCCTTGGTTAGTCATAACCCTAGCTTTCATAAATTAGAAAATCTCTAAAAGAAACAGACTTTAATTTAAAGCCCACTTTTAAAATATTTTATTAAATAAATCCGATACAAATTGATTTTACAGTATACATAAAAGAGGGAGAGGGCAAGGCATCACGGAAGTGAAGAATACGATAGGCTTCAACTGAGGAGAGAGAGAGAGAGAGAGCGCAAAGAACCCTAGGCCAGGAGAAGAAAAGAAGAAGAAGAAACAGAAGAGTCGTGTTTTGTCTGTCGGGCTGGCTCTCTGAAGGAAGAAAACTTCACTCAAAGCCTTTGTTTCATCTTCACATCATCTATCTAAAAGTTCTGTCTTTTTTCTACTCCATCGTAAGAGAAGGGGAAAAAAATGATGGGATTAACAAGTGGAAGTGGAGATGGAAGATCAGAGATGTATCCATTTACAACAACGCAATGGCAAGAACTGGAACAGCAAGCCCTAGTTTACAAGTACATGGTCTCTGGTGTTCCTGTCCCTCCTGAACTCATCTTCTCCATCCGAAGAAGCTTACACTCTTCCTTTTCTTCTCCCCTTCTCCCTCACCAACCCTGTAAGCCGAAAATAATGTCATTTTTAACATGATTTAATTATTCACTTTTTTTTTGTTATTGTAATCACGTTTTTTGAGAAGTTAGAAAGTGGGCTTCTTGTTTACTGCCTAAAGATTCAACCTTTTGTTGATTCTCATGTGTAAAGTTTGGAGCTTTATAGTTTTTGTCTGTCGCCTGTTGAACCCATCGGCCGAAAATTTATATATATATATATATATGTTTGAGTGTTGTTCACGAATAACTCAATCTATGGGTTTAGGGTTTCATTGCTCTTTAAAAGGCCCTCTTTTTTCCCTTATATAATATTCTAAAAATGGTGATGTTGCAGTTGGATGGGGATGTTTCCAGATGGGTTTGGGGAGAAAACCAGACACAGAACCAGGAAGATGCAGAAGAACAGACGGTAAGAAATGGAGATGCTCACGAGAATCTCACCCAAACTCCAAGTACTGCGAGAAACACATGCACAGAGGAAGAAACCGCACCAGAAAATCTCTCGAAAACCCAGCACCATTAACATCTCTAACTTCTTCTTCTTCCTCAGTGGATGGTTACAGTATCATCTCTGCTCATCAGCCGAGTCCTAGGTTCAGCGGAAACAGTAGCAGATCCTGTTTAAGCCATTCTCTTAATTACCATTACCCGTCTTCTTGGATTGATTCTGGTTTGTCACTTCAGAACAGTAGCTCTCATCAGTTGAATGTCTTGGGCTCTGCTGGTGCTTGTTCACAGACCGACAAAGACTTCAGGTTCTGTTCCTAACATTGTCCGACCCCCTTTTATTGACTGTCTTGGCAAATATATTATATTGCTTGTCTTCTTGCTTTTGCATCATTTTTCATGACAAGGAAAAAGGGTAATAATGTTTCTGTTTGGTTTATGGCAAAAACAGTTTCAGGTACTTACATGGAACAATGGAGGGAGTTGGTGAGAGGTCATTCTTCCCAGAAGCTTCTAGAAGTTTCCAAGATTCCCCGTATCACCAACCGCTAACAATGATGAGCAGGCACTGTTTTGAGTTGGGAACAGACATGTTCGACAAGACCACAGGAACTGTCCCAAAGGAGTCCAAACCACATGAACAAGATCAAGATCAAGATCAAGGTCAAGAACAAGAACACAAGAAGCCTCTCCATCATTTCTTCGGCGAGGACTGGCCCCCGACCACCAAGAACAGTTCAGATTCTTGGCTTGATCTCTCCTCCAACTCGAGGATCGATGACAATGCATGGTCCGACCCAAATCTAATCCGGAGAGAGACATGAGATTGGTCTTATGGTACGACCCCAAAAACTTGGAATGCGTTTCTCCTCTAACAACCATATACAGCTTGTATGCATCATTATCATAACTGTAAAGTGCGATATTTCAAACTCCTAAATATGGATATTTTGATTTCATTTCCCCCCAGGTAGGTAGCTAAAGAACATCCAATGATGGATCATGCCACAGTTCATCTGTTTCTGTGGGGACATCCAGACAATACACTGTTGCAGAAACCTATATGTATGCATCTCTGTATGTGTGTGTGGGTCCACCAAGAAAATGTACCTTGATAGACAAAGGCTAGTTTAGTTTCTCTTGCAATTATATACCCATTATGAACTTTATTTATAGTGTCAGATCCAATCGAGTAATCTTTTTCTGGAAAGTGCTGCCATGTTCTTCCTTGTCAAATGAATAAACAAAAACAGACCAGCATCATATGATCCGACAAAGTCAAAGCAGCGTATATATACATAAAATTATTACATGTATGCGCACTTATATATATGTATGCACGATCCAATACTAACAAATACAACAAGTCAATAAGCAAAAAAAAAAAGCCAATGCCAGCGAAGAGAGCATCTCTCTCTGGTCCAGAGAGGAACCAGCTCATACCAAAGACCAAAGACAACGCGTAATGCAGTTTCTTAAACCGGAAATTCTTCTCGGTTTTCCATATACCGGTTCCTTAAAAACCGGAAATTCCCCTGAGTGTAGACCTTGTATGAGAGATGATCATGATAAACTAACCTGCCATCTAGCCTAGACCAACAAAGCAGTTCAAACCAGTGGCTTCAAACATGAATCAGAGGAGGCAGACCAAAGAATCGAATTAAGGCCTCAGAATTGATTCACCGTACGAGATAATCATCCTAAGAACCTATAAAACAGCGGGCACCGTTCATATGAACCGACAACCTATCAAGAAAGCTGTGAAGCATCAAACTTAATACCTGAGAAATGGCATTGAGCTGATGCTTGTAGATTCCATAGCAGGAACCAAAGAAGATCCCATATCTGTCTTCATAGTTCGATTCCATCTTAACATAGCCTGATTCTCTGTCCGCACATTACGCAAACATCCGAGACATGAACCAATGACTCAGGACAAGATGCACAGACCAGAAACAGAGGAATGTGACAAGAATCTTCAAATGGACATAACACATTCAACAAAAAAAAAATTAAGATATCGGGTTTGTTTCAATACTTCCTAAACAATCTTTACATGACTCACAAAGTTACACAGCCCATTTTCTTATTCTTCTTCTTCTTCGTTTCCTCCCTCTTTGATCTCACTCTAGTTAGCATTGTTGGGCATGTGAATGAAAACTACATGACCTCAACGAACAACAAATACAGAAAAGAAAAGGGGCAAATCGAAAATGTTGTCAATGGAGAATTTTTACCAATTTACGTACGGAGGAAACCCGATTTGATCCGATGGAGGAAACACCCATTGCTCCGATCAAATCCTCGGACCATTCTTCTTCTTCTTCTTCTCCTCGTCGACGTGTTCTTAGAACAAATCCAATCCCATTAAAGCTCCAGACTTTTACACTTCAATACGCATCTACCATCTTCAGAAGCTGCCTTCTCTTGAAAACCAGAAAGCAAACAACACAGACCTGCAGTGTGGCTGCAAAACCCGCAAAGACGATCCCCACCGTCTTCCCGGTGTTAAGTCCGCTGCTTTTCGATTCCTCCTCGGGCCGCGGCGGTGGACGCGGCGGCGGATGAAGCCGCCGGTTTCTATAAGAAGACTCATTGAGAGGCGGAGGAGAAGCCTCGGGTGGAGATGGAGACAGAGGCGGCGAAGAAGGCGGAGGCGGCGAAGAAGGCGGAGATGGTGGAGGAGGCGGCGGTGGAGGTGGAGGTGGAGGCGGAGGCGGAGGCGACGGCGACGGCGGCGGAGGTGGCGGTGGGGGAGGCGGAGGCGGAGGTGGTGGTGGTGGTGGCGGAGGCG
>NW_010966725.1:696902-708887 GCF_000463585.1 Tarenaya hassleriana
GCATGCTTAAACCAAGTGGTTTGGTACCAATCTACTTCGATTGAATGCTCCCTTATCAGCTCCCATGTGTTTGCAGCCGAAAATTCCCTCTTAAATTCTCCGGGCTTGTGCTTCCAAATAGCTATATTTGGTCTCCGATCTGCGATAGGTGTCTGCACTGTCGTCAGACAGATAAGAATCGATTCGAGCGCATCAGACCGTGCTCCTGGGACTGACCAGTGTCCACTTCAGCATGCCTCTGCCACAGTTGCATCCAGACCAATGCGCATAAGACGCGGACCTGCATTTCCTGTTACATCAAGCAAAGGGCGCTCAACTAACCAAGTATCATGCAAGACCATAGTGTTTGTTCCATCCCCGATCTCCATGCGCAAAAATGATTTGACTTCTTGTCGGATTGAGAGTAGCTTTCTGAGATTCCATGATAGCTGATTTGACACGGTTGTTGTCCAATAGCTCTTCTTTTTCCATACGTTCTCCGTCAGCCATCTAGCCCATAAAGAGCCTCTGTCACTTAGTGTTCTCCATACGAGCTTCAACCGGTGGACCATGTTCAGATCCTTTAGAGTTCTGATGCCAAGTCCTCCTTCTAAGCGACCCTCGAGTGTGGCCTACAAGCAGAATGTGAAGAACCCGTCCAAAGGAAAGTCGCGCAAAGGCTCTTGATAGCCGTAAGTACTGACTTGGGGAGAAGGAATGTGGCACTCCAATTTGCAACCTGTCCATAAATAACATTTGATTAGTAGTAATTTGCCCGCCCTTGAGAGGAACTTGGTGGTCCATGATTGTAGTTTCGCCTTAATCCTTTCAGGGCGCTCAACTAACCAAGTATCATGCAAGACCATAGTGTTTGTTCCATCCCCGATCTCCATGCGCAAAAATGATTTGACTTCTTGTCGGATTGAGAGTAGCTTTCTGAGATTCCATGATAGCTGATTTGAAACAGGTGAATTCTTGTGAATCGACGAGGAGGAAGCCATGGATGGTGAAAAGGAGGCTGAGAACCAAAATATTCACGCGAGGATTTTTCGAAACGAAATGCAAAATACCCATTTCATCAAAAAGGTTTGAGTCAAACTCGGGTCAAGGGGAAAAGGGATTCCTTTCTCCGTCACCACCGCAAACTGGAATTCGCTTTTGGATTTCCTTCCAATGGTGGCATCCTGAATTTCCCCGCGGAAAAAAAAACAGTGAGAAAGAAAAATCCAATCAACGAGGTTGGGAAAGATGCATTCCTTCTCCGAAGAATGCGATCACGTCGACAAGGAGAAATCGAGGAAATAGATCTCCGATTCTCGTCTCTATTTCCTGATTACCGAAAACGATCCACTCTCCGACAAACCCAGAAACAGGACGAGACAAGGGAAGAGGTATGAACAAAGAAGAACCCTGAATCTGAGTGTTGGTGAAATCGCTCGTTGGGTCGGATAATCAAAGGGAAAGAGCAAGTGGGTATGTACGAATCCCGCAAATTGAAATGGATGAAGGGGATTCGGAGGAGTCAGGGCATGCAAAGGGAAGACGAAGTCGAAGAAGACGCGAAGAAGGAAAATGGGAGTAAGGATGGTTGAACAATAGGATCATTGACCAAGGAAATCTCGCGAGAAAGGGTGAAAATTTTCCGGCAAAATGCAGAGAGAGAGGAGTAACGGATTAGGGCTAAATCCGGGGGAAAGATTGCGTGGGGATTTTATCGGAGAAGTAGAGATAATAGATTTATGCAAAGCTGTCAACTTTGTAAGATCAAAGGCATTGAGTCACCCCCTCTGTTTATTTCGTTTTTTCTGTTATAAAACCATCATTATCATCATCTTTCATGGACCTCGGCCCATTATAAAATGTTCCCGGATCGCATATATATATATATGCTCTACACTTCGTGCTGATCCAACATATCCAATTATCCATGATAAATTAGAGGGAAAAAAACCCTAATGAAAGGAGCCGAATAAACACCACTTTGTACATGTATAAAAAAAGATCAGTGGTATTGCTATGAATGTACAGAAACTTTCGGTTCTACAATGAAGCTCAGGGATAGGTACTGATGTTGTGCTCATATACCACAAAGAACCTTGCCTTGGCTTCAACTGTCAAGTACAGGAGATTCGAACAAGATTCGGGTCAGTTTTCGGAAAACAATGGAAGGGGCCAATAGTTCATACGGGTTTAGCACATAAGAAGCGTCTCGCAAAGTAAAGGACTACATATTGTTTTGAGTTTCCGGATCACGGGTTTTTGTGCCCTGTTCTCAAACCAGAGACGAAACAGAAGAAGGTCGAAGGAATCTACTTACAGCTTGAGAATGGCGAATTCATCAGTTTTTAGCCCCATGCCATGGAAAATGCATAGTTAACCACCAGTTTACCGTCAAAGCCAAAATTCTGCGATTACAGACCAGAACCATATAAGCAAGACGCAACCGGACAATATCTAGATCGGTACTTCAACTATTCCAGTTCAAATGCAATTGCACGAGAAGAAACGCTGTAAAAGGTAACAGCTTATTGTGAAGAATACTCTACTAGCATAAAAAGCATGCTACTACCATGTACAACTTAATGAGAGAACCTTGATACAAATAGCTGGGAGAGAGTGTAGAGGTTAAGTGAAATATTAACCGCACTCACATTGTATAGATCAATCACCGATTCATCAGGGTTTGGCGAGAAAGCGCTGTTCACATAGACAAACTTGAAAGAATGAAGAATATCAGTAAGTACCACACAAAACAATGTGCTAAGACAACTTCAAGAAGCAAAAAGCACCAGAATTTGTTGATTACCAATGTGTCTGAATGAAGCTGCCGCCGAAGAAAGTCAATCACTTTAGCGAATTTGTCAGTTCCTGGGATCTGAAGACACAAAAAAACAACACATTCACCTATACAAAGAATAAAAAAGAAACATTCACCGATCCAAATGTATTGCTATTTTCGAAGAAAACCGTAACCACGTGTGTTGAATAGATATCGCCTGCATCGACATACTTCCCGACAACAAAGCTAGTGAACGAAGAAATGGATAATGTCTCTGAGTTGAATTACATGTAGTCACCATATATAGATAGAATCAACCGACATCGTGTCACTACCTCAAGATCATGCGTGAAAAAATAAATACGCTAAAGTTCTTCAAACAAATCTCACAAAGCTTAGTTATAAGATGAAAAGCTCGCTTAGGGAAGGATCGTATAACCAAAAAACCCTAATTTCTTTTTTGGTAAAGTTTGACCAATGTGGGGTTCGAAAAACCCCTAATTTCAACACAGGTTAATACTGTAATCCATGGAGGAGAGGTTCCGGAAGACGATACCTTGAATTTAGATTGTTTGAGTATTGGAGCGCCACCAGTAGCTCTTAGGTGAACAACAACTGCAAGAAAGAAAGGGAAAAAACCCTAGAATTGATCAAACAGAAACCGTAAGAAAACCCACAAAAAATATCGATAGAAACAAACCCCTCAATAAAAAACTTTACTTGGTTGGATCATATTTTCCGATGGGAGAACAAATTGAAGCAACGAGTCAGAGACTCACCTTTTCGCACAGAACTCGGAGACTCGGTCGCCATTATTGAATCGCGGAGAAGGAAGAACAACCGGGGAATTTACACAAGACAAAACTCTGACTAGGGGCAAATTAGACATTTTCATTCCGATTTTAAGCCCACCGGACAGCCCACGGCTAAGCCCAATTTCGATCCATTTTCAAAAAACCTATTCGATTACATCAAATTTTGTAACTTATAATTTAATAGTAATGCTATTTTAGCACCTAGTTTAAAATGATTAGTACTAATCTAGGATTATTATTGACACTAATAAATAAAAAAAGGGAAAAAAATTATATCAAAACAACTGTAAATGGGCCTTCATAATCGTCAAATTAGATCAACGTTGGGCCCAGTCTGGACCAAATAAGGCTCGGCCTCTTGGTATTAATATGTTAAATTTTGCATATAAAAAATAATTAATAATTGTATTATAGGTAAATGATTAAATTCAAATAACATGATACTTATCTTTTTTTTTTTCTCTATATGACGCTTGTATCAAATTAAGTATTACAAATAAGCTTTTGTAAAATGCCTCAATATTACTCATTTTTGTGTGTTGTAAGTGATTATTGTGTATTTTTCTAAAACAAAATGAATCTGCTAACTATTCTTATAAAAAAAAAAAATATATATATATATATATATATATATCTTTTTTATTGATGATTTTGAGAGATGTTTGAAATGTTCGTAAAATCCGTCAAAAGCGACGGAAAAAATATTAAAATTTAAAATGAAAAAGGACCATTTTCAGAAATTTACTGTTTTTGTCTTCTAACGTATCAGAATATTACTGTTTTTGTCTTATAAGGGATCAAGTCAAATGGACATACAGTCTCCAACCCAATTTGTTGGCTTTTTGTCCCATTTTTTTAATTAAAATCAAATCCCAAAATCTCACGGCATATAGAATTCACTCTAGTATCTGTAAATTGTCCCATGGGATAATATTTATTAATAATATCAACAACGATTAATACAGATTGTCATGATATCAAAATATCAGATTCATATTTCTCCCCCCTTTGGGAGTTTATTATAGTTTATAATAAAAATGATGATGATTAAGGATAAGTATGAATATCATGACTAGACGAATAATCTGCTAATATATGATAATTCCCTATATGTTTTACTATTGTGACGGTATTTAAAGTCCAAAGTTTGACGTTGAAAATATGTCTATGAGAAAATAGACCGAATCGTATATATAATCACAAAGAACACGGACAAAAATGGTGACATTTCGATAAAGATGGTTATCTTCTTAAAATGAAAACTATATATATATATATATAATGGACTGCCAATTTCAGTCACTGTCGATGCGAGTCGAGGAGCTCGTATTCATTGCATGGGCTTAATTAGAGGAAGATTAATCAATTATATGTTTGGAGTTTGGCTTATGAAATTAACAAAGGCAAAGTTTTTTGGTGCTCTCTTTGTCACCCTCCTTTTCATTCAACTGTGGCACATGAAAAGAAAGATAAATCATTAATTATGACTCATATATTGGACCAACTTATCAACAACAGCTAGTTTAACCTCAAACTATAATGTTACTTATACGCTTATACAACCCAAAAAATCCCTCGCATAGATATATATTCATATTCATATTTAAAATTAAATTCGAGTAGTTGTTTTGGTTTTTTAAGTTGATTTTTATTGATAAAATGTTCGTTTTTAAAAAAATACTGTCATTTGCTGTTTTTCGTTATTTATTTTATTTGGTTATTGTTTAGAGTTCTCGGTTATAGAAAAATTATATGAATACTTATTATTTCGTTTTAAAATCGTCGTCTCTGAATTCAGAATTTAAAATATTGCATCATGAGACCGTTGTAGAGATCTTTAAAAAAAAACATTTATTTTTGCAAAAAAAGGAAAAGAAACTTAATATAAAAAAAAACAAAAAAAGGAAAAGAAAAAGAGAGAGAGGAGATGGATGGATACGTCACCGTTTCATCATTCTCAGACAAAAAGCTGCAACCACGACGACAAGTTTTGCTGACACAGTTGTAATCTTCTTCCCAATCAAATCTAACATTCTCTTTTCTTTTTTTTTTTCTTTTTTTGATTGTTTTTGTTTTATTGTCCCAACAAAAGAAATATAAATATATTTTCACCATTATCTTTGTTTTCTTTCTCTTCATTACGGATTGGAATAAAGCTTTAACTTCTGAAACAAATATTCATATGCTGTCTATAATACTCTTGAATTTATATATACATATATATTAGATGTAATGATAACAAGTATACTCGTTTATGCAGTTCGGATCTTTTTTTTTTTTTTTGAAATGCTTGTTCGTACATTTCACTGTAAATGTTGAAATCCAAGCATTAGTTGCCATATGATAGTTGAAATTATTACATTTATCACTTATGGTAAAAATATAGTAAATGAAGTCAGATCAAAATAAATAGGAAACTTAAAAATTCTCAAATTTGCAATTCACTGGAAAACTAATTTAATTTATAGGTGTTTCTGTTTATTCCATTTTAAAAAATTTACACGATAATTTCTAAATCTATTCACAATCGTCCTAACAATAATTTTGACCCAAATAATATGTTGAACAATCCTATGTGGCGCGTGAATTAATGTCAAGACACGTCAAACTTTTATGCCATATATACAGAATTGGGTTTAATAGATAGGGTATAATAAAACCGACTCGTAATCGTAAAAATTTTGGTTCACCAGAAGATTTGGGTTAACGCCGGAGATTATAATAATTACCATCACAAATGGATCTCGAGCTCTGAATTAAGATCGATGGTATCTCCGCCGAAACAGGAGTGTTTGACGTCAGATTTTTCGGTGAGAATGGCGTCATCCAAGGAAGAGACACGGCGGCTGGAAACGTCATCGATGAACTCGAAATTACCCTTCAAATTGTTATTTTTACTGTGTACATAGCATTAAAATCTAATGTATCTTGACAATTTACGCGCCGCGTAGAATTATTCAACACATTATTGTGGTCAAATTTATTGTTAGGACCATTAACACTTTTATATAAGTTTAGAAATTATCGTATCTAATTTTTCTAAGTTCGAAAATAAATAAAAACACTTGTAAATTGAGTAATTAGTTTTCTACCTAATTGCAAATTTTGAGAATTTTCAAGATTTTTTTCAATTAAATAATAAGGTGTTTGAAAAGAGATACTTTCTACATAGAAAATGTTTTTTTACACTTTTCTCTTGTGTCAGAATTAATACTTAAAACAGTTAGAAATATAACTGTAAATTGGATAAAATAATTTTCATAAGATTCAACATATATAATACCAATAAGTGTTACTCTTATTTTTTTATTTCATGTTATACTTGTTTCCTTCGTTTTTGGCGTTAAAAGGGTAATATTGAAAATTCATAGTATATAGTGGTAGATAATCATGCAAAGATAACATCATGATGAATGTGAGTACTCAGGAAAGCAATTTGAACGCACTTTTGCCCGTTCCTAGAATCGATTAATCACTTTAAAATATATATGGCTAACAATACTTTTTTTTTTAATTTTATTTAGTTAATTAAGATATCAGAGAAATCCACAAAAATTTAACATCGTACAATACATATAAAAAAATATTTGATTGGATCTACACACACACATGATATATATATATATATAATCTTCAACATTATTTTTTTTTCTGTAATGATGGGGAACTCCTATGACTACCTACCCTTACAAACGGAGACGAACTGGCCACCACCCGCGCCTAACAGTCCCCATGAACCTCAGTCCACCGGACCTGGCCACTAGGCGCGTCTAACGCTCGGGCCGTAGTTGGACTTAGGCGCCTACAGATCAAACCCCACACCCACACGTACGAGCCTGCAACACGCGGAGAGGGGGTAAATCAGCTCATTATGATGGGCTGACAGGCGAACAGGTCAAGGGAAGAGAGAGCGACGAGAGGAATCGATCTCCCCACCTCAAAGAGTTACCCCCTGCCCTCTGCCACCTGACCTGGCCCTGAACGGCAACGTCAACATTATTTTGTGATGATCTTAAAGATTTAATGAGACAAAACGAAAAAAGAAAGAAAGAAATTTGTTCTAATCGAAATTATAATTAAGTATTCATAACATAATATTGTTTAATCTAACTATTTTTTATTATATATTAGTTATTATTAGAAATTTCAAATTCATTTAACTAAATTGAGTCAGATATGAGATTAGGGATAAATAATTCATAATATTCAGCTAATCCATTATATATCCATTACGAATCGATTTAAAATATATTAATATTTGGAAATATTTATAATATACTTTTTGGGATTATTAATGACGTTTGTAGTATTAAAGATTTACAGAGTAGAATAAAATAAAAATACTGCATTTTTGTAAGAAACGCTGCGAATCCATGCTGGGTGCAAGGTCCCACGTGTGACGTGGAGGAGGAACAAGAAAAAGAAGAGGTTCACACTTCACACGTGTGCACGCGCGACAACCACGAGACATCTGTGTCCACCCGTCACGTGCGGACACTAAAGTCATATCCACTTGTTTTGGTCTCTCTTGTCTCTTTTTTTCCCCAACACGTGTCTAATTTTCATTGGTTATCTATTGACTCCCTTACGTCTCTTTCATCGCCTCTCTCTCTACCATTTTCCATTTTTCTTACAATTTTTGTTTTTTAAGAAATTGTGCCCTGGATTCAATATTATATCCGCAATTAGAGGTTGCAAAATTAATAAGATTTTTCTTGAAACTATATCATGCTCATATGTGGAAAATCTTTATCTAACACCTAAAATTCAAATTCTACAAATAAATTGGATAGAAAAATCCTCATTCATTTTCATATAACGATTATGTCCCTGTGAACATACCCAAAGATACAAAATGTAATTATTACAAATAAATAGCCAAAACATGCTTTTTTTTGAATTACTTTTGAACAAGTTCGTAAAATTGATTTCTAATTGGTTTTAATAAGATTCTCAACTGCTATTTCTCATACATTATATATATATATATATCACCCGTTTCGAAGTTATCTATTTAAAGTTTTCGCACTAGTTGTGATATAGTGACATGGTACATCCACATACATATATATATACAACAATACAAACATAAGTATAATCATATACATGTCCATTTGTACCGACGATGTGAGAAAATGACATTCAAAGTGTTTTTATCATAATAAATAAACTCTTCTAGTCACTATAGCTCGTCCCACCATGCACTGTTATAGGCGAAGACGACACACAACTGTCCATGTACGTATATCGGTATACATACACACACACACACACATGAACCCTAATTAATATAGAGTGTATTTATGTGAAGTAAAAGCCTTACTAATTAACACGCAAGCTAGTTGGTCTATGCATGAGAACGACGTCTCGTGCATGCATGGTTGTTGAGGGATACAGTATGCCCCCATCTCTTTATTATATACGTCGTTATATATGCAAATGAATTAATGGTACTGGCCGTACGTACAAATCCTTATGGAATGTGGCTGTATATTTATCTGTATCGATTCGTACGTGATGAAAGCTATTTGCAGCAACCTAAATTATAACTGGAAAGAGAAAGAGTTCTCTCCTCATTAATTTCATTGTTATAATTAACATTTCCCTCTCCAGAAGTATACATCTAGCTAAAGAGAATGATATATACATGCATGCAAAAAGAAAGAGTTCTCTCCTCATTAATTTCATTGTTATATGTATGTATTATATGTATATATATGCGTATATACAAATATATTTATATATATGTATATATGTATATCATTATATATATATGTGTGATATATGTGTATATGAATGTGTATAATTTTTATATTTTTATTTTTATTTTTATTAATATTAATATTTATTATTTTTTATTAATATTATTAAATATTAGAGATTGATGATGTATCGGATGACTAGAATGTAATGTCAATATTGAATAGTATTTTTTTCGTTCAGGGTTTTATTTGAAAATTTTCGAAAGTATATAATTTTATTTACCAATAAAATAAAATATAAAATTTATTTGGATAAAAAAAATATAGAGTTTAAATTGCGAAGAGAGAAAAGTATAAGGTTTTTAATGGGATTTTCCCTAACTAAAAATATGGTCAACACTTATAATTAGTTGCCATTGCACATATGAACAATATTTTGGGAGATAAACTTCCTAACGACTCTCTTTTGTCCTTTCAAAATTTAAATAGTTACTAATTCTCTAATTTCGCTTTTCCATAACGAACCATTAATTTGACCCTACAATAATTGATTTCACAATTAATTGGTTGTTAGAGTAAAATTTTGGAACTAATGGGCTAATTTTGCACGTTACTATCATGATTATATTGTCAATTCAAAACTCCCCCACAACACCCACCATGAACAGAGGATATAACACAAACCATTCACAGCACATAATATAAAATAGACTAAAAATGCTTTTCATAATAGATAATTAACATTATGATAATTCAGATTAATTGCAGTCTAATTAATTGAGAAATATCTCAATTAACGGACTTCTTTACGTAGAAAATCATTAATGAAGAAATTTTACGAACAATGGGGAAAATGGTCCCTAGTGTATTAATATTATAATCCTCGATCCCTTTGTAATTTGCGTTCATGGTTACAAAACTTTTGGCTATGTATCGTATGCATAGTCTTTTGTTTATTTACTTACTCCCTTTTTCCATTTCTAATTTGTCTATTTAAATAAATTATACGTATAATACACTACAAAAAACACTCTATTTTTCGACGGAAATATCCGTCGCACAAAACAGAAAATTCCGTCGGTATTTTCAGTTTGCGACGGACTTCGACGGAATAAGTTCCGTCCGGTAATGGTTGTCGCAAACACATCCCGGTCGTGCATCCGTCGCATATTTGCGACGGAAAAACCCGTCGTAACTCAGTCGTTTTTTAGCGACGGAATATTCCGCCGGTAAACGCGACGGACTAACCGTCGCAATCTAGTCGATATGACCGACGAAAACTCCGTCGTTTTTCCATGGTAAACGCGACGGAAATTCCGTCGTTCAGTCGTCGCTCTCACCGACGGAATTTCCGTCGTATTTCCGTCGGATAATGCGACGGATCATCTATCGCATAATAGTCGCAAAGAGGGACGGAAGGATTGGTCAGATAATAGTCGCAAATTAGCGACGGCTTATAACGACGGATAGTTCCGTCGCTGCTTCGATGAGCGACGGAAGATATCCGTCGGATTATTCCGTATGCGACGGAATAATCCGTCGCAGAAGAAATTTTTTTCGAAAAAAAATAAAAAATTTCGTTTTAAAAAATAATTATACATTTGAAAATTGTTTTATATATTACAAATTGAAAAAAAAAACCGAAATTGTTTTATATATTACAAAACTGAAATCTAACGAAATAAATTGTCCGGAAAATCATCGAGATTTTGGGGATGTTGCTCGTCTTGATGAACCGATGGATCGGGATTGACGGCGGGACTCGGAGCAGACGAACCGGCGGAATCGGTCGGAGGCATAAAACGTTGCATCATCTCCTCTAACCGAGCGATCTTCGCCTGAGCTGCATCAAACTGAGCAATCTTCTCCCGAGCAGCTACAAGTTCCGCAGAAGTCTCCTCGTGTTTTCTCTTCAGCTCCTCGACTTCACGCGTCAGAGATACATGACGTACCACAGACGACGAAGATGCGTCACCACCCCCGAGCTGACTCGCCAACGCACCAATCCCGTAAATCCGACCTTTCGCATCGGGAGGAACGACCTTCAAAACAATATGTAAATAATATTTAAACTCTAACATGTTATATTATTTAAAATACAAAAATTACCTCGAGATACAAGCTGTTGATTTAAACTCTAACATCTTCTGATACGGTAAACCCAAGCTGTTGATTTAAACTCTAACATCTTCTGATATGTAAATAATATTTAAACTCTAACATCTTCTGATACGGTAAACCCAACGTCCGCATTAAACTCTTAGTTTCATAATAAGATTCAGGTGCAGTGTTACCTTCTGGGAGATAATGTTTAAACATCTGGGTGAAACCTGTTGGGTTTCCTGGGATCTCATGAGCGAATCCTATTCCTAAGAGATCGATTCTAGGGTTTGCGCAGCGGATGTAAAACAAAAATTATAGAACCCTAGAACCATGCTGCTATTGAAATCGTAGAAACGTTAAGAACGCTTACCTCAATCGATCCGGGGCCTGTCTCTATCGATGAATCGTTCTGATCACGAAAGGCGGGAAGAATACCTCGCCCTCTACACGTATCCACACCTCGGGATGGATTCCAACGATTGGAACTTGTCTGCTAGGACTCGAATCTCTGATCGATTTGTGCACCGAGAAATCCCGAGACTTAGAACTCGTTTTTGGATCTCCAAAAACTCACACTTTTCTGCAAAAGTCGGCTGTTCTTCGTCAC
>NW_010966725.1:711374-714769 GCF_000463585.1 Tarenaya hassleriana
ACACTTTCTATTTTTTTTTCTCTTTGGTAAAGAGACTACATGCCGCGGCTGTTAAATAGAGTTCGAACGTGCGACGGAAATGCGACGGAAATGCGACGGACTCCAATATTGCGACGGACGCACAACAGAATGCGACGGAATTAGGTCAAAACGAATAAAACGTGTTTAACTACCTGCGACGCACCGAATCCGTCGCAGTCCCGACGGAAATGTCTGTCCCCATCCGTCGCTACTTCTGTGCGACGCAATATATCCGTCCCACTCCGTCGCATAATTTTCCGACGAAAGTTCGGTCGCAAATATCGGTCGCAGTCCGTCGCAATCCGTCTGACAAAATTACCGACGGAAATATCCGTCGGTTGTTGTCGAAATTTTTCGACGGATTGCGCGACGGGTTACGACGGATGCAAATCCGTCCCATTACCGTCGTTGTCCGTCGCAATTATCTAACGCGACGGAATTTCCGTCGCAACGTCCGTCGGTATATACAGTTTTTCTTGTAGTGATAGACTTAAGCATGTTTTTATGATACAGCTTTGTCATCGTATCATAATTAATGTTATGATTTGGTGGTGATCCTCTTTTGTGTTTTTGTTCAAAGATTGCATTTGAATCGAGAGTGTTGAATCTAGCTATATCTATATGTATATATATGCACAAAATAATATACTCCACCGACTTATAATTAATAATCTTACGTATACACAAAATAATATACAGTTTATATCCAACTAGAACCATAGTTTGGAATAATTTTTATATTCATATCATAATCATTATTATTATTATTATTATTATTATTATTATTATGGCTCCACATGCATGATAATATCCAAAATATATGGATATATGCTATGAAACTTTTAGACTTGAAGTCCGGTTCTTATTAATTTCCAAAATGTACCCGACGGCATATGAACAAACTGTCGGACATTATCGAGATTAAAAGTCGTATCATGAGAATAATATTTATCAAAAAATAATTGTATGAGAATAAGAACAAGACGTTAGTAAAAATTTACGAAATGATATATTTTATTGATAATTAAAATAAATGAGAGTTTTACATTAAATAAGTAAATTAAATATAATAATAAATATTTTTAAATATATATTTTTCGGATTTGATAAAATCTCCATTATACATACATCTTGTAATATTCTTCAATATCAATATATTTCATCATTATATATAGATTACCAATCAAATCAAGCTAATATGTTCTCTATTATAATATTAGTACATCCAATAATATTTTTCTCTAAGACATGCTTATGGGGTTCTAAATAGGGTGGCAATCGGGCCGATTCAGTCCGATCCGATCCGATCCGACCCGAGTCCGCACTTGGCTCGAAAGTTTTGGATTCGGGTTCGGGTCGGCTCGATTTTTTTCGAGTCTAAGTAGTTAAATCCGAAGCCTGACCTTATATATTTCGGGTTCGGGTCGGATCGGACCGGACCGGACCGATTCGACTCGAATCCGGTCCGAAAGTCCGATTTTTTTTTTGGGCTGAAAAATGTAAACCCGAAGCCTGCAAATTTTCGGATTGGATCGGGTCAGGATCTTGGACCCAAATTGACACGGCCTAGTTCTAAACAAACGAATCAAATTAAGACAAGTATAATGTAATAAAAAAAAAAGAATCATATATTGGATACTCTTGTCCGTGACATTAGAGACCGTTGTCTCTTTCACTCTTTTTCCTACCTTATGGTGTCATTATTATTAGCATCAAATCAAATCTTTAACTTTAACAAAAACATTTTTAAAAAGTAATAATAAGAAAATAAAACAAAAAAACAAAATAAGATATACAAACAAAGAAAACCTGCCTCCAAACATTTGTCTGCCAACAAAATATCATCCCGTCTCACATCTCTTCATAATATTCCAAGAGAAACCATCATATTTATTTTCATATTCCCAAACGACAAAATTCTCCAAGCATTATAACCTCAAATGTGTGTATGTATATATATATACACACACCCTTTTGCGCATTATGAGTCAACATTCACGTCCAAGGACTGTCGTTGATTTATGATCCATGATTTGATATGTCATGTCATATCAAATCACATATAGTTAATTCATTCGTCGGGCCAAATGTGTCAATGGGAGATTTAATTTTGAACTATATGAATGAATTCTTTGATAACCGTATAAATATTGTTAATTAATAATACAAGTGAATACGAATAGGAATAGGAACTTGTATATTTTTTTGGTGGATCCCATTAGGTGAGAAAAAAGGGAAGAAAAAAAACAGGTGATGGCTTTTGTTCTCCTTTTACCCTGCTTGATTGTTTGATTTCGAAAATACTTATCCGTTAATTAGCCA
Organism: Tarenaya hassleriana; assembly: GCF_000463585.1. NCBI lineage: Eukaryota > Viridiplantae > Streptophyta > Magnoliopsida > Brassicales > Cleomaceae > Tarenaya > Tarenaya hassleriana. Next base: position 713,718 of record NW_010966725.1, read on the forward strand.
ATAATTACAATTAGAAGCTTAAGATTAAAACCCATTTTCCTGATAATTCACTGCTAAGTTACGTACACATATACACAGTTCACAAAAAGCTGCACGAAGAAAAGCTCTTACTGAGAATTAACACTAAACACGTACGACCTCATGATATAAAAACCATATTATATATCTAATCGTAGATTAACTAAATTAATCAACCCCCAATCCAGTAACTAATCATGTGTCTATTAAGACTAATTAAATAATTAATTAACATTAAGATAACCCTTCTGCTTTGAGATTACACGATCAAACCACTGGCAATGGCTCGATTCGTGCTCAGATGTGTGGTCTCGTAGACGGGAAGCTCTTCTCGGTACCTGTCGATCCCTATCGCCGACAAGTTATCCAGTTCGAAGAGATCAGAGCTCGCGTAACTCGCCGCATCGTCGTCGTCTTGTTCGTCGTCGATGTTGATGATGTCGACCTCCTTGTTCTTCTGGTAAGTTCTCAGAAGATTCTTCGCCGCTTCGATCACTCGGCGATTCTCCTCCATCACATGGATTTCGAGTGCCTCGATGTTGCGGTTGCGGTTGCGGTTGTGGTCGTGGTTGTGGTTGGTTTCGTTCTGGTACAGTCCCTTGTGACCGCAAGGTCGGGAATCTTCGTCGAGGATAACGCTGACGGGACAGAACCGTACGGATCTTTTGGATTTTCCGCTAGACGACGGTGTTTTGCTCAAGCAGGATCTGGAGAAGGATGATGCCGAGGAGCACGTGGAGGATAACGGTTGTTCCGCAGCGGTGGAAGGAGGAGCGGTGGTGACTTTTTTTTGCTTTTTGGTGTTACCGGCGGTGAAAAGCGAGTTGAGGAAGCTAGCGAGGCGGCCGCCGGGGGAGATCGGCTGCTTTACTTTCTTCAAATCTCTGTATATCTTCAACGCCTTCGATTTCGTTCTCGGGAAGCTCCCGAGCTCCTGCTTGTTACCGTTCGTTTTCTGAACGTCTGAGCGGTAAGTCTGCACCGAAGAGCGCTCGAAACGATCGACGCTCGTCCGAACCGGCCTCGGCTGCCGC
>NW_010966725.1:714779-759706 GCF_000463585.1 Tarenaya hassleriana
CGGCCTGCCGGCGGCGAACGGGACGATCTGGAGCACCCGTAGAAGGAATCAGATTCAGAGGAGGAGAAACCGCTGGAATCGGAGGAACTGGAACCGGAGTGCTTGAAGAAAAAGGAATCGGCGGCGGATCTATCGAAATCAGCGGCGGTGGAGCGGCGATGGACGATGATTTTGTGGGCGACGTCGTGGGGATCAGATCCACGGAGGTGATTCTTCTTCCTCATGGAGTCGGGATCGTCGATGGAGCGGTAGATTTGATCGAGGAGAGTGGAGGAGAAGGAAGGATGTGCTCTGCGATTGCGAAAGGGATATCGCTGATCCGATGCCTCCATGGAAGAGATCTTATAGGAGAATCAATGGAGGAGAAGGAATGATAGTGTTGGGAACGTGTGAAGAAAAGCTTGGGAACAGAGTAATGGAGGTCGAAATGATAGAGAGAGAGAGAGAGAGAGTAATGAGAAGGAAGAGGGCACGCCTGAGCTTCCGAGGAGGAGGAGTCTGTTGAGAGCGGAGTGTGTTTTAAAAAGAGCAAGTAACAAGGAGGAGAGCGAGGGAGTGGTAATCATTGCCACGTGGCATTTTATTTATCTTTTTTTTTCTAAACGTATAAATATTAAAGCATTATTATTTTTTTTAAACACTTTATTTACATTTTAAACTTTAACCATGGAAAATTCAAAATTCACTGCTTAGTAACCGCATATTTTTTTTTTATAAATTAGTTGTTGGGTCTTATTAATTTCATAACAATAAAAAATTATCAAATAAAGGGATTGAATGGAATTGGTTTTTGGGTTTTTAAAATTCAAAATTCAAAAACATTGACAATCAAAATTCTGTAAAAAGAAACATGTAAATAGAAAATAACAATCAGACAACATTGAAAAAGCTAAAATTTTATAAATTATTATATTTTCCTTTAAATCACAAATTAGAAAGATATAATTTGTACTTTTCACTTATACCCTCTAAGATTTATGCCAGAGTGTTAAGAAAACAATTAATTTGTAGGGCAAACATGAAAGAAAAATGGGACAAAAGAGAAAAAGAAAGAGTTGGGTACCCGTTACCCGAGAAATAATAATAATAATAATAATAATAATAATAATAATAATAATAATAATAATAATAATATATCTTATTATTATTATTATTATTATTATTATAATAAGTTGTGAATTGAAATATTAGTTATAGAAGAGGCTTAATGAACAGTCAAGTAATGCGGCTCCGAGAGACTCGAAGCCATGATTTGACTTTCTATTTTTTGTCTAACACCAAAGCAGCAACACTCTCATGAACAAAAGACAATTGTGTTGCGTACCACTAATCTTGTAATAAAATGTTACCACACCCATTTAATCTTTATCTATCCTTTCGGTTTCATATAGAATTATATAAAAATGGGTTGATTTATAATTAATAATAAGTTAGAAATGTTGTAAATATCATAATAATGATCTTATTTTTCAAATTATAATTTCCTTGATATCGTTACATTTTTTTTATTCACCAGTAAAAAAAAACAAAAATTGTAAATAACTAAATAGTGGGCTCATTCGATATTAATATTACATGGTATTGCCATTAGGCAGACCAAACAGAACGTTGAAGTGAACAAACAGTATAATGAGTATGAAATTGACCCAACACATATCTAACATCACTATTTTTATTACAAAATCAATTGAAAGATTTGAAAAAACATCGTATTTTTATTACAAGAGAGATGTTTTATATAATTATGCAGCTAATACAGCAAACATCACCTAATTTCACTGTATGAAATTGACCCAACACATCTCTAAACGTCACATTTTTTAAATTAAAATACCATTCTACCACATTCCATGGTTTTGCATGAAATTTTGTAATTTATAATTCTTGATAATGCCTTTTCCATCATTTTATTTATTATAATAACTATCGTATCGGATTGTTTTCGATTGTCGTAATCTTTATCTTGCCGTTTTACCCAAAAGAAATCCTTTGTTTTAACCATTTTCACTTAATTTGAAATGATTAATTATCTCCTAATTAATTAATTTGATTTTCTCATTTTTGGTTAGTATACTTTAATTTTGGTTAGTATTTATCATCGTCAACATCAGATTATTATTACTATTACTGTTATTATTATTATTATTATTACCTTATATGAGACTATAAGGTAAATACTTTTTGTGCAATATAAACTTGAGGAAAAAAAAAACAAGGAAATTTTGTGAAAGTTGATATCACAATTGAGAAACGTACAATCGATTAGTTTCGAATCTATTATATCGTCCCTTCAAATCCACGAAACTTCACACTCATAGCCTCTCTTTACACGGACCCATTGCGTATACACTTTTATTCTTATGCATTATATACATATATATATATATATATGTATGTATGTGTGTGAGTGTGCTTAATTATGTACACATATTCACATATACATACATCTATAATACATATATATATATATATACACACACACACACGAAGTGTGCCAGAAAGAGAAAGTATGAGTTGCAGGGTGTGCACGCATGTGTGGTGGGAAGTGGGTAACATTCATCATATCATATGAGATTTGTGCATGCAGCACACGAAGATTCCATTTAAATCAACGTAGAAAGACGGTCCAAGTATTTATCTTGCGATTTCATGAAAATCAAATTAAAGGGCTTATAAGGAAAAATGTCAATGGCTAATAATATTATCTTCCTCTTAATTTAAAAAAAAAAAACAAGAAAGATGAAATTGGAATTCAACAATGGGTGGTGGATGATGAGGATGAAGCCCTCCATTATCTCTTTATCTTTCTCGGATTTGACACATCACACCATCAAACATGCTTCATATAACCACCACGAGACATAATTACACGATTGCGGTCGAATAATTAATACTTACATATATATACACATATGTGTGTGTATATATATGTATAGGCCAAACGTTGTATATACATAACCATAACTGCATGAACACAAAGGCTACAGAAGTCGAGAGCGAAAGACCTCACATGCCCTTGTGAGATATGAGGATCTTCTTTGTAGATTCTGTCATATATATATATATTCAACCCTTCAAGTCAAAGGAATGAGTTTGATTTCAACAAATTGAGTGATGAACCTAACATGTGGAGTAACAAATCAGTGTAATTTGGTTTTGTCCCATGCTAAATCAATCATTAAAAGAAATGAGAAATCATCACTCTAATTAAGATGATACGGAATATATATATATATATATATATATATATATATATATAAACATCGAAACCCTCTCTCTCTGGCAGTGGCTTTGCCACACGAGCAATCAGCTCTCCGGTCGAATGTATAACACCACGTTCTCTCCCCCACAGGACTTGGATTCATTTGTATGATTATATACGTGGGTCATCTATATATAACCCAAGCCCTACTAATTGATGAACCCTAGCTTCTAGGTATCTCCCCACTCTCTCTCTCTCTCTCTCTCTCTCTTTTATACCTTATATTAATTAAAGTTCATGATTCGTTGTATTTTATTATAAATTTGATTGAATAATAACCCTTGCCAAAATACTCCGCACACTTTTTTTTTCCTTCCCTTGCTTGGATGATAGTACCTAAAACAATTTTTATAAACAAAAAGGTATTAATTAATTAACCCTAATACAGGTGGTTTTAATTAGAATAATACAAAAAGGGCTGGTTGTTAGAAATCATTGAATGCAAGAAACCCATAAGAGAGTTAATCGTTTAATTTAAATAGAGTAGGGAGATTATAGCTTCAACCAAATTTCTATAATCCTAGGCTTTAAGCAAACAGGGTATAGGAATCATGAGGAGGCACTTGATTAACCCCCTAGTTCCTGCTTAATTATGCCAATTATTATATAGAGTTACAATTAACGTTATAGTTTTCTCAAAGTTAATGTTCTAATATTGAAAAATCTCAATTTGATTGTTGACCTAATAACATTGGCACAATTGCCAACAACGCAAACTAAAACAAAAAGTAATCAATGAGACATATAATCAAATGTGAAACACGCTTTCACAGTCCAATATATCATTTCCCTAGAATCTCTATATATACCATGATTCAAATGGTTTAAACTCTCATGAGAGAGAGAGAGAGAGAGAGGTGAAGCTCAAGAATCAAGGTGCTTTATGGAAATTAGGGGGAGGAGGGGGGGTATGAAAGATAGGGCAAAAGAAACTTACAAGACAGAAGTTGGGAGATCCCAAGAAAGAAAAGCACACACAAAACTCAAAAAAGAACACAAACAACACAAAAACATACTCACATCCCAAGAAAAGCCTTTCATGTGAAAGAGAAATGTCCATGTTATTGTGGTGATAAATTAAGCAGTATCTGTCATTGTGATTGTGAAAAGGATAAAACCCATTCAAATTCTTTCATTTGTAAAATGGTAGAAAATAAATTTTAAAATTTATTTTCAAACAAATTTGTGGATCAATGTCGTCAAGTTTTCGTTCTTAAACCAATTAACAAGTTTGAAAATTATAATGATATATGTCAAGTTTTTATTATTTTATAAGTTTAAGAATTTTAATGAGATTTACCGTTGTGAAAAAGAAGAGAGAATTGATGAAAACTGAATAGAAATAGATTTATTTGTTGGATAAAAGAAGATCAACATGGAGGAATAAATGAACCATCCATTAGACATGTAAATGATTTGATTTGAGTCTAGGCCCCTTGTGGTGGAGAAGGGCCCTCGAAAGACCATTGGGCCGCAACCTCATCATCATCATCCGAGGATGCTTGGAAAATATTTACTTTTATATATATATATTAAATTTAAATTCGATTTTATCCATTTTTCAAAACATTTACCTCATTCAATTTTCATATCAACAGTTACATATTATTCCGATAACCGATATGATTCAAACATCAACCCCCCGAATTGTGATTATTAATATATATATATATATATATATATAAAGAAAAGAAAAATAACAGGAGAGAGATCCACAGTCACCAACTATCAAAGTAGTGTTGCATATGAAACAAACAAAGTAGAAACAAAGGGTTAGCTCTATGTGTGGCTTTCTCACTTTCAATTCAAAGTAAAAATCTTGTCTCTGGTCTGTGTGTGTGAGAGAGGTGAAGGAGTGGGCATCACAAGTACTGCTGTTGAATCCGAGCTCTGTTCTGCTCCCACCACAACCTCGCATGCGTTTCCCCGAACTTCTCCCGACTGCGGAAACAACGACAAAAAAAAAAACGTTCCTTTGAGCGTCCGCAAGATCCGCGTTCATGGGAAGTAAGGGTGGACACAGGTCGTGTACCGACATATTCATGATATCCGTATCCGTATGTGAATACTCCGAGCATCAATAATTTGATACCCGTACTTGTATTCAAAGATTTCGGGTATCCGACAAAATATCCGGGTATTCGCGGATATTTGAATGAAAAACAGATTAATCTTAAGTCTTCCGCCTAGTTGACGACGAAAACTAACGACGGGAGAGTTACATACCTGAAGCGAACGCGTCGGAGCTCGCGGGTGCCATCGGGGCGAGCTCTGATAGTTATGTAGATGCCCGGCTCATCCTGTTCCACCCATTCGTTTTCCATGTCACTGGCATTACTGATTGAGGGCTCTCCTTCCCTCGACGAGCTACTTCTTACAGAACCTTCAACCGACGATGTCTCGGTCTTGTTCCCGCCACTGATGCTGGAGAGTTTCGGTGTCGAGGCAATGCCATTAGTAGTAGAGTCATAGCACTGACGGATTCGGGTCGGATGGTGATCCAGAGAGTCGGATGAGGAGTACCCTTTTCCCGGAATGTTACGAGGACGTTCTTTGTTAAGAGGTGGAGTTACGGGACTGTCCTTGGTAGACTGAATCCGTGAGCTCTGGTTAACAAAAATGGTGCCGAAAGTACTCGTATTAGATTCCCGAAAACGATACACGGAATTCGCGAAAGAAAACAAATTTCGGAGAATAATGAGATGTTGCAGAGGGAAATTGGCATGATACCTCTTCGGATTGAGGAGGAGTTGGAAGTGGGAAGCTTTGCTGATTAAACTGCTGAACATTGTATAACTCCGTGACTTTGTCGTAATTCTCTGCCCACCACCTCTGAGCTTGCCACTTATTGAACATTTCACGACTGCGAAATTTCAGAAACTGAATCATCAGTCCTCTAGCCACATATCAATATTGCAGGCTTGTCATAAAATCCATAGCAACAAGATCTTGAAGAACAAAGGTGGAAGATTTCATTGGTGCAGCACAAATCTAATGATAAAAGATTCTGCACCTTCACAATTATATAAGAAAAACTTCACCGAAATCTTCTCTTCTCTAAAGGGTAATCTTCACGAAAATCTCCTACGTACAAAATTTCGGCTCCAAGTTGCTTTGGCATCATAAAGTCTGGTGCTTTTTTTGGTTTGAAACAGACAGGAGAGGGTCATTTGCTTGTGGATATATGTCCTAAGTACCAAATCACATGGTCTAAGGGAATCTGAGAAACAAAAAAAAAAAAAAGAAACCGAAGGCGGGAACTTGTCGTGTCTATACAGATCAAAACACCACGAAACCATAGAGCATGTAATGTGAGACCCAAACCCGAAAACAGAGAAATTTCAGTGTGTATAAATCAGGGACCACTTCAATGGACTGAAGAAAATGCAATAACAAACAGATCCCAAAACCAAAAAGGGCCTATCTATGTTCATCATTGTCTCCAATGTCAGATCAATCAAACAAGAATTGTCATCGGAAACCTGCAACAACGTCAATGATATATCTCGGTTTCAAATCTGCGGTCAATAAAGATTTTACCTGAACCGAATCCGCTTGAGATCATTGCCTCCTTGTGGCAATGATACGAATGTGATGAGGATGCCGGGCTCGACTTGTGCAACCCACTCCTTAGGCTCATCCTCCTCCATGAACACTATGGATTCTGTCCGACCACTCATGGATGTCGGCGTTCCTTCTCCGCTCGAAAGCCCTTTCAATCTGGCCTCCATGTCCTTCCCCCAAATCCTCGGTGTCGAGCTTGCACTCCCGGCTCTACGGTACGCATAGTGGAACCTTCCAGAATCCGAAGCAGCATCCGAATCAGCGTAATTCCCGTTGTGATTCCGGTTTGATGACCCAGAACATGGTTTGCAATTTTTGTATGCACCTGAAGCCTTTATAGCCATGTCTTTAATCTGAATCAAGAACGAACAAACGTTGCAAAGAAAAGGTTCATAATTTCATAAAGATTGACAGCAAATGCAATTTTCTTTCCAACACAAATCTGGCATCTAGGAAGGTGGATGAGAAAGTAAAGGGAAGAAAATTTCCAATTATGCTAAGGGATCATAAGCTTGAACTGAGGAAAAGGATATTAGACAAAACCAAGAGCCCATCTCAATCAAACAGAAGGAACAAATTTTTCTTGTTTTTGCTCTAAGCGTCCAAACGAAACGAATATGGTCCCGCTCAGAATTTTCTTTCATTTTCGTTCATTTTCTCAGTAACCAAACAGCTCTCCGAAAGCGACCCGAAAGAAGGTTTCTCTACCTGAGACGTCAGAGACTTAATCGCGTGCTTTGTCCTGGGCGTCCCAATGACTCCTTCGTCTTCTTCTTGTTCCTTGTCATGATTAGATCCGCCATTGTTGGCGTTTAGTTGCTTCGAACACGCAATACACGTCAGCATCTCTCCCCTTTTCCACAGCCCTTCAACCTTTCTCCTCCGGGGAAAAACCCACAAAAATCAAAAGGACCTGAAACCAAGGGAGAAAACCCAGATCAGATTTTGCGAAACACGAACGGAAAATCCAGAAACAAGGGAGAAAACATCACTGAGATTGACCCATTTGCACACAGGACATACATACACAAACAATGCACGTATATATACACACAATTTACTTACGGTTACAGCAGTCGCTCTAAATTCTTGCTTTTCCGGTTCCGCCTTGCTTTCTCCAACAGGAACAAGAACTCTTTTTTTTTTTTTTTATCAGTCACAGAGATCCATCAGGAAATATGAAACCCAGAAACACCATTGGAGAACTCAAATGGCGGCGGGCGTAGATGACCGTTACGCGGGCGAGAAATTAGGGCACGCACGCACAGGATCTGGAGATCAAACCCCAGAAAAGATTCGCATTAAAGTCACTCTCTTGCGCTCGGTCTCTGCGGACTCAGGCTTGACAGAGAGAATGAGTGAAGAGCACTCTTCACTTTCTCTCTCTAGAAACCCAGAGCTAAGACAGAGGCTGCGGATTTGGTGAGAGAGAAAGAGGCAGACTTAGAGATTTGGGTTTTGAGTTCGTTGGACACTGGAAAAGTTAGCGCACAAATATGTGCATTGTGTTTGCTATATAACCTTCTTCTTTTTTTTGTATCCATTTGTCATTATTTTTATTTTTTATTTATTTTACCATTTGTTAAAGAGAAATATATATATATATATATATATATAATCACATATAACTTTGTTGCAGAAAAGGAAAGAAATGTATAACTTTAAAGGGTAATTATTTTGGACCGATAAATGTATAAACGAACAGAGTAACATATTCTAACTATATTATATATTGCAACATCATGTGGATTGGATTGGACTATAGTGTTTTTAGTATGATATTATGTATTGTAATGGTGTATCATTATGTGGGATTTTTTTAGGGATATCGTGGAATAAAATACATGCGTTTTTTGTTTTTTTTTTTAAGATACTTTGTTCTAATTTATTTTTTCTATTTTTTATTTTTAAGAGATTGAGTTTAACAAACTCGAAAAAAATTGTATTATTTTATATAATTTTACTATATAAAGTGTTATGTAACTATATAAGGTGTAATAAAGTGTGACGCATATATTATTTTTATCGGTCCTTCTTCAATTTTTTTTTTTCCTTTTCATAAAGGGATTTCATTCTTGTTTATTTTCTTCTTATCAAAATTTATGTTATTTTCGAACCCACCTTGGCCAAATTTTACCAAAAAAAAAATTATGTTATTTTCCATGAATATGCATTTCAATATATATAACAGAACATCTCGCTAATATTTAAAATTCGTGGGATATGTATACATTTGATTCAACTAGTTTAAACATAATTTGTATGATACTATATATTTTGAAATTCCAAAATTTTCGATGATAGAACATATAGATCATTTGAAAGCTCTTTTATTAAATATAAACTTAAATGTCTTTTCACTTATGGGGATTGACGATAAATCCTTTGGAAAAGTGAATAAATGGGGGCAAAAAATTCAAATAATATTCTCTCTTTATTTTCTTTTATTCTTTTTCTTAATATTTGTCTTTATTCTTTTTTTAGGGAAATTTTTTTAATGTGGAAAGAAAACAACGGTTCATTTATACAAAAAAGGCCTCAATTTTTTTTTTCATAGCGATTAAATATTGACACGTATCCACCAAATAATGGATAAATTGTGACTATTATTCAAAATTCTATCTAAATCTCTTCAGAAAATTTAATTATTATTAAAATGTTTTAATAGGTAGAAATAAATATAAATAAATAGACTTATCATAATATATATTATAATATTATTTTTCATGTTAGAAATATGCATAATGATAAATAAAAAAAATTATATATGTATACAATTACAAGTGTGCATATAAGTTTTCGTGTCAGATATTCACAGGAGCGCCGTGAAGCAACGGGCGAGAATTAACTACACTTGGGAATTATTTCCGATTTAGAGATTTTTAAAAATATTGGAATCTTGTTTTTTTATTACTCAAAAGCTGAATTTGTAATTAATGGGAAATACAGATTTACAGCGAGATATTATCAGATACTCGCCTATTTAATTTACTTCTTCTCAAATTCGATTTTATTTATCAATTTTTTATTTTTTTATTTCTGAATCTGAGAGAATCCTACGTTGCAAGAGATTTTCTTATGTTTCATGGTTCTTCTCCTTGCATTAGATTTGTCTTGTTTCTCACTCTTTCCACGTGATAACATATTTTTTTTCAGTAATTCAAAAGAAAAAAAAAAAGCTATTGCATTTGATATTTTAGATTTTGCAAAGTTTATTTTGTATTATAGTTTTAAAAATTATATTTCTTCGGGTTTTATGTATTTTTTAAATTTATATTGAAAAAATCCATTAATTTATGAAAAAATATCATATCCAATCCCAGATCTTAGGCTATAATTATATTGATACAGTTAATTATTATTGGATTTGATTTGTGTATTGAAAACGATATTTATGTTTTAAATAGTAAAATTTAATAAATCATAATGGTAGTTAGTTACTTTCCACATAATGTAATTAGATTTTATTTCACAACATTATATTATAATGGTTGTTCATTAGACCTTATTTCACAAAGCTAAATATAAAAAACTAAGATAACATGCAATTAGAATATAATAAATTTTAATGACAAAAACAATGCTGCATCATTGGAAAATGCAGGATCTATGCTATTTCCCCCCAATTGACACGTGTTCATTTCTATAGATTTCATAATCTCCATATAGAAAAATGGAAAAAAAAAGTGAATAAGGAAATGATTAATTAGGGATATTAAATATTGAAATTATAAATATTATAATATTTTGTTTTTTTTCCCTTACAGCTAAGCCTAAAAATGCTGTTTTGGTTACCTTTCTGTCTCCTTGAAGGATAAGAAACAATAAGCACTTTGATTAGTGCTTTAAACTTTTCAAAGTTAAGCCTCAAGTACACATTTTTAACATCATTAAGCAAAGCCACACCATTATCCTTTAAACTTTGACTCCATTTTTCCACTTCATATTTGTGCACAAATTGTATAAAATATAATACCATATTTGTTGGAATATATTTTTATTATATTATTATTTTTAGTCACCAACATATTTGCAATCGTTTATAACAAAGAGAATACCATTCTCCATCAAAATTATGGCTATAAATGGTACTAGTTTTTTTAATTTTAAGTTTTTAATTTTTTAGATTTTTCTCTTTTGATTTTTGATTTTTGTTTTTTTAGTATTTGTAAATCTAAAAAATGAAGTTCACTAAAACAGTTTTTTGAATTAAAAAAAACTAAATTTATAAAATCTTTATTGTCAAATTTTTTTAATATTTAGATTTTTAAAACTTCAAAAACTCCATCCATTTAATCCGTATATATGTATATATATATATTTGTTATATAGATGTCATTACAAAAAATAAACATATAACACAATTTAATTTTTATTAGGAGCGGGCATTTCGATACCAAAACGAAAATTTTGGTATTTTTTTTCGGACCATACCGTTTAAAATTCTCGAACGGAATGATTTTTATAGAACCGAATTTTTCGAAACCGAACCGAACTTTATAAAATTCCCGAAAACTGAATTTTTCATAAGAAAATCTAAATTCTTTTAACAAAAACCGAAATCGAACCGTACCGGAACCAAAACCGGATCGAACCGAATAACATACTGTACTAATTTGATACAAATTTTAGAATACTAATTTTAGAATATTGAATAAACCGTTCACAAACCGAACCGCTAAAATTCTGACCTGAATCCCGAAACGTTCACCCCTAATTTTTATGGTTATTTAAACGGTTTGGATATTATATTGATGTATTTCATTGCTTAGGAAAATAATTATATGTTTGGTAATAATATAACGTTTATATGGATTTTAGAGTAATTATGTAGATGTAAATGTATCATAAATATATATATATATATACATATATGTCTATGCACGTCTCTTTGAAAAGTTTATTCGGAGTCGCTTTTTTCAGCTTTTGCAAAGAGAGAAAAAACAAAAAGAAACTATAATCTGAGTATTGAAACTTTGTTCTTATTCGTGTTTGTAAAAACTTCTAATAATTGTTTTTTTTTTTAATCTAAAGAAAGCATCATATCATCATGTGTATTACAAATATTATTTATACAATAAAGCAGTTGCATGAAGTTGGACGTACTTAACCGCTAAGGTAAAGTCATCTATCCAAGGTTTAAGTAGAAAAAGTTTTTTTTTTTTATGATTTGTGTGATAAAAACCATTTTGTTTGAATGATATTGAAATATTTTTTTTAAAGGAATCAATTAAAACAAAAAACTAAAAGAAAGTGAATTTAAAAAATAATTCTAAATTAATTTTGATATACAAATAGAATAGATTACTTTTTTAAAATAAAAAATCTGAATAAAATAATAAAATAAATATTCATATATATATATATATATATATATTAAATATTCATATATATATATATATATATATATCAGGTTCTTAATATGGGCTGGGCTCAATTTAATTGTATGCGGCGAAATATAATCTAATAGCCCAAAAGAGAAACGGGTCACAGAAGAAGGCCCAATATGCTTATATTAACTCATACACTCAACCGCAGGAGATCATACCCTCCTCTCGTCCCAAATTTACTGAAGGCATCGATCATTTCGGATTCATGGTAAGATGAGCGGAGGGCAGCGGCGTTGGAGAGGTCGACGCAGGCATTCCAGAGGCGGAAGCTGAGCTTCCATAGGTGGAGCTTGAAAGAGTTGCTGGGGAAGGGAGCGAGTTGACTCAGCCGAGTCAGCGCTTACCTGAGAGAAGAGGGAAGGGACTCGGTGGGAGGGTGATCCTTGGAGACAGATTCCGCTTGGTGGATGGAGAGCTCGATCTCGGAGAGGAGAGGATGGTGAGCTTGAGGCTCGGCTTCACGGTGGATTTGCCGGAGCTCCGGCGTCGAAATCTCGGCGATTCTCATTTTTTTGGCGGGAGATCTCCAACAGAGAGAAGGCGACGAGAGGAATTTCAAAACTCCCTTCGAATCGTCGATAGCCTGCTTCGAAAATCACCGGACTCGTTCTCTGCGGGCATCTCGAGGCGCGTTGGTTCAGCTTATTGAGGCAAGAATCATCTTCTTGGGTTTCCATATCCGGCGTTACATTCCCTTTTTTCGCCGTTTGATTTGTTCTTCGGGATCGGCTCCGATTTTTGGGAATTTGGTGGTTAGGATTGTTGATTTAGGGTTTGATTTAACGCACTCTAGCTTCAGGGTTGTATGTATTGGAGATCACCATTGTGAATCGCGTAAATGTCTTCTGGTTTCATTTCCATTTCGAGTGTCGTGGTTGCTGTTATCCTCGTGGGTCTGTCGCTCTCCTATTTTCGAGGAGATGAACCCGTATGAAAAGTTTCAACCTTCCATCGAATATTCCGTGGCTGTTTGTTGTTTTATATTACGTAGTTTCTAAATATTTCATTTCGCAGAATTAGAAGATCCTCGTTGGTTTGATCCCATCGTTTTCCTTTGACGTCTTGCTTTGATTGGATAGTAACAAATTGTATCATTCACTGCATAAAGTTTTGCTTTTTGTGCTGGGAACACAAGCTGGCTGTCAAGTTGCATGTCGTTGCCAACAAAAATCTTGCGATCTTGGACCATTGGTTGATCGTTTGTTTGGTGCTTTTTTTGTATGGTTTCATTTCTCTTATTTCAGATATATCTCATGGTTTGCCGAATGCTTGTGGAAATCGCAGAATATTCTTATCACTTTGTAGTTTATGGGAGGAAAGCGGAAAAATATATATAGTTATATAATTTAATTTGACTATTTCAAGCTGGTGAATTTGATGTATCATTTGTCTTAATATTTCTGCACCAGTATTTGCAATAGTGATTTGATGCCAGTAGGATCGCATATGTGACCTCAACTGCTTACTGGGTCCACTTAGCTGTCAGACCTGACAGATAAGAGAGAAGGTCGCTGTCTTGCGGATCTGGAGTTAATGGGCTTACTTATCTGTTGAACACTATGTTCCTTTGCTTATTTCACAGATTGAACTGTTTGAGCTACCATGAGAATGCAACCTATCTTACACCCAAGATCTTCAGCTAATGGATTTTCACATAGAAGGGTTGAAAGAGAGGGCGGGATGAATAAGGCAGAGCCTGTAAAGTCTCACTCTGTGACGACACCAGCACAGATACAGGTGATTGTTCACCTACAGGTGATTTATCTGTCATATGGTATTTAACTTTGTCATGTGCTGCCTTCTGATGTTTGTTGATACCTGTGCGGCAGTGAGTGGGGAGGCTGCAAGTTTAGAGAAAAGTTATTGTGATCGGTTAGTGTATCTCTCTATCTTGCAACATGTATGATTGGGCATCCTGTGGAAGTGCAGTTAAAAAATGGATCACTATAATCAGGCATATTTCACACGGCTACTGTGTTTACTGGCTCCTGGATCTTTCTAAGGCATCTTTGTTTATGTCTATCTGGTTTTGCTTTCCCTGAGACCCTTAATATCATGTCTTGCTCGTGCTAATACGCCCAGCTGCTGTCTTGTGTGCCACTAGGGGCTGGGATCAGTTTGATGTCAATGAAGCACTGTTTGGTGCAGAGAGCACCTTCGACGAGGAATTTTATACCACGAAACTCGAGAGGATTGGCAGAGAGATTGAGGGTGAAAGCACCCGAGATATTCACATAGCAGAGGTGAATTCCCCATGTTCCTTTTGATATCAGCATTTCAAGAGTGTCGAATCCCAAGGTTCTAATGGTTTATGCATGACAGCACCTTAATCAGGAAAGAGGCCTTCAGCTTAATGATAAATTTGATGTGGATGAGGAAGCCAAATACTCATCAGTCTGCAGGGTTGAGGGATATGATGATGAGGAAGAAATGTTATTGGATTCACGTGACAATCTGACTTTCGGTGTTACATCTGCTTCTGATGGCAACAAAGCTTCAAGTGGTGTCAAAGCATATGACGAAGCATGGGTACGGTTTGTTGCCCTTCAGTGGTCGTGGCCCTGTTTACTCGGAGAAACTTGGGGACGGATCAGAGCTCTTCAATCTCCGACGAGAATGCTCGGGAGCGTCCTGTTTGTTTCAGGCAGAATTAAGGCGTGCTTCTGTCGTATGTTTATATATACATATGTTCACGACATCTCAAAGGGCGATTTAGCGACAGCATCAGATGAATTTGCTCACACGGGCAAACTGCCATAACTTATTACCAGGGAATTGTCCTATAGATCTACTCTATGTCATCAATTGTGAATTTGTTTTGATATCCCGAAATTGAATATTTTTTTCCAATCTTAATATAATCGAATATTTTAATAGTTTTTTTTTGTTATTTTTAGTATTTAATATTATTAAATCTTTTAGATATCAGATATATATTTTTTTATTATACTAATTGTAATATGGTTTCTTCTAGCAACAAGAAAAACACTCGAAAAGTACTCTTACGGGCTCTTACATCTTAATTTTGTTTGGGCCTTTAATAATTGGGCCTTTTAAAAACTTGAGGATGATCATAGGTCGAGAAATCAGCCCACTTTGTATTCTCACACACGCAGCCATCGCGAGTATTCTTCACGCGCCGCAAAGTCCTGGACTATAGTCCATCGATATCCCCGCTTTTCGCTCATTTCACATTTTTATTAAAGAAAAGCGCGTGGAGCTTCGTTCGGATGCCCCTTTCGAGTTTTATTACGTTGTTGTCGTTAAAACAGGTGCGTGCATGTAATGTATTTAATAAAATGTGATTTTTAGATATAATTTTCCCGATTATAAATTTTAACATTAAATGAGAAAAATTTTAAATATGCTGTTTTCTTTTTGGCTTTTACATCATTCTTTTCATTTGTTCCATTTTCGCTTGCATAATTTTGTTTTTGTAAAAAAAAAATCATCATTATCTTTTATTTATCGTTTTTATCACCAGAATTTATATTATTTTTTCTATTTGTTTAAGCACTGTTATTTTGTGTTCTTTGTGATTTGATTACTTTTATTACTTAAACTTTTAAAATGAATAGAATTTAATTTTATATTTTAGAAATGTTGAGAGTAATGTTATCGTGGAAATACAAATCAAATTCAAACCCACTTTGAGCAGATTGTTAAAATAGGATGGCCTTTCTTTTGTGTTTGTGAATAAATAAGCATTTAAAATTTTTTATTAAAAAAAAAGGTGTAAAAAGGATTCCTTGGCTTTGCATTAAATCTCAATTACTCAACCCACAAAACATTTAAAATAATTAAATGAACTGCATTCATTAAGCATTTAATAGACCTTGATAACCCCTCCACTGCAATTCCTGCTTTTAGTTACCAACCAAAATAGTAAAATTTAAAATATAATAAAAAAACCATAAACCATATATATATATATATATGTGTGTGTCAAATAAAATGGTAAATTATACGTGTAAATCACGCGTATGCAATAACGCGTGAATTAAGAATAGGGAGGTGGCGGCTAAAGAGATTATGGAAAAGGTCTAAAAGGAAAATATTATATAATTAAAACAATTGAATTAATACCAAAATAAATTATAATTAAAATCTACTCCCTAATCAACACTTTCGTAATAATCATAATAATTATAATAGTGATAATAATAATTATCTTCCACTATACCATGATGTTATGCTTGACCCTTGTCTTGTCTTAGATGATGTTATTTCGTGCCACGTTTGGACATATATGTCCGCATACAGATTCCAAGCACTCACGGTTAATTTTAAAATTTTATATGTGAAAAGATATTCTAAACTGGACAAATTTAAAATTCTGAAAAATAAAGGTAAATTATTATTTTTTTCTTTAAACCTAAACTAAATTGAAATGATAAATACGAGGTTTTGAAAAAGTTTTGAGTGAATTAAAGACCCATTTTTTTCTCCAAAAAATAGCCTAATGCTTGAATTTTGAAGCTTTAAAGAAATGCGAATGCATTATATGATAATATTGAAAAAAAAATAGAAAACTACTAGAATTTGTAAATGTTTTAGTATCCACTTTCATAACAATTATTTATATATACACTTGGGTTATTGTTTGAGTAAAGATGAAGGGTTATCTTATCTATATGTTTTATTTATTACTTAGTATGCTCTTTGATTTTATGATATATTTTTTTTTAATTAAAGGAAGAACCTTTTTTGGCTAAAAATTTAAGAAATGCCTTAAAGTGGAAACAATTAAAAAAGGAAGAGGAAGAAAACAAAAGGGTGACAACGGTGGACCGGTGGTTAATAATGAAAACAAAAAATAATAATAATTAATGTCAGATAAAAGGCAGTGTTCATATGGTGATGGCAAAAATTGGAATTGCTGAAGAAAAAAAAAAAAAGAGGGAAAGGCGAAGAGAAGGGAAAAAAGAAGTCAGGCGAGTATGTCTTTTTAGCCATTAGACAATACCCTATTTGCAGAGAGAGAGAGAGAGAGAGAGAGAGAGAGAGAGAGAGAGAGGAAACAGCCATGTTTTGAGGAAGGAGACATGCACCATCTCAAGCTTACATGACTTCGCCACTTCCCTTTATTTTTTTCCTCTCCATTTTTACCAAATCCAAAGGGTCTCTCTCTCTCTCTCTCTGGTGTGTTGTTAGGGGATTGCGATTTGCTCTATTCATACTCTGATCTGTGAAAAGGAAAAAAAAAATCATTTTTTGATGATGACTGAGAGAAATCTGGGTGCTTTCTTCATCTTGATTCATATCCTCTCTTCTCTTGGATGAGTAGAGCTCAAACCAGTTTGGCCTTTTCTTTTCTGGGTTTTGCATGTCTGAAATGATTCAACTTGAACAAGGATCGATTTGCTCTGATTCTCTCTCTATGTTGGTTGAATTTCAGAAATCTAATCAGTGAAGCCAAGTTTGCTTCTTTTTCATTTTTCTCTGGGCAAAAATTCCCCTTTTCCCCAATTGCATGTGGTGCTTTTCTCTTGACCTTGTAGCAGTGTTAGTTCCATCTACTTGTGAATTCGTTTGGTTTTGATCTGATATGTTGCGTTGATTTACCGGTAAAGCTTGGATCTTTACTTGTGATATGGCATGTTAAGTTAATTTCCTCAAACCCCTCTTTGTGCCAAAACCCATGATCAATCTTTCTGTATGTATATATTGAACTTAGAATTTGGATCCAGGACTCAGATTTCTGCCATGGTTGCTCTTCTTTCTATCTCTTGTTTGTTTGATATGCGTTTAGATCATGTAATATATCTTCACTGGTTCAGTTTTGTTGGATTATAGGCGACTGATACAACATGGGAGCTGAGGACACATAATACCTTTCCTGCAATAGCTTATTGAAGTAGGGTTTTTCAGACAATGCAAGAGTTCCATAGGAGAGACTCACCTTACACGTCTTCTTTCACTGTCACTTGCCCTTCTTGGGGGAACTCTGTGTCAAGCAACTCAAATGTCCAAGGATCATCCATGACAGACAGTTTAAGCTTGACGATGGAAGTTATGTCCACTCATTTCCCCGAGATGAAGCAATCCGGGTTTCAGTTGCAGGACCAGGACTCTTCCTCAACTCAATCCACTGGACAATCATCTGCCGAAGTTGCGAGCTTTGGGGAACATAACCGTTATGGGCATAACGTCGTTGCCCACCTTTCAGGTCCACTTTACTCACACATGCCCATGATTCTATAGATCTGTAAGAGCTTGAATTGCTGTAAAGAGAGTGAAATCAACTTTGAAGCTATACGGTCTTGTGTCAAAACTATATTGCTATATGCAGGGTACGAGGAAAATGCGGGGAAACCTTCTGGAAGTTACTCAAAGTCCACCTCATCAATGGTGTCTCAAGATTCTGTGTTTCCTCCTGCTCAAGTTAGTCAATCATCTTGGACTTTCTAACTTCACAGTAGATTGGATTTTGAGAACTGAGAGTGCAAATACGATGATGGTTATCATCTGTTCTTTCAGGCTTCTTGGCCTCTTCACTGCTCCGAGCCACCACCACATTTCGGAGGTTTCATGGCTTCTGCATATGCATCACAACCTATGGTAACACACATTTCTTTGCTGTATCCCGCCAACGTCATAGATTTCATAAGCCGAGGAAGTTGGCCGAGATTGTATTTTGAGGAGAAAACTCGTTACATATCGTGCATTTTCTTTTCAAGACTGTACTTATCTATAGCTGTGTGGTTGTAGCATTCAAGTCGGTGTTTCACAATTCATATCTACGAGGTATAAATTATCGAAATCTATGCAGATGCCGCATCCCCAGATGATGGGTTTGATCCCTTCTAGAATGCCTCTGCCTCATAACCTTCCGGAGAACGAACCCATTTACGTTAACGCCAAACAGTACCATGCAATCCTTCGTCGTAGGCAGCATCGTGCAAAGCTTGAAGCTCAGAACAAGCTCATCAAGATCCGCAGAGTATGTCTTTTCTTTATTTTCTCTCATCCCATTGCTTCTGGAGATTTAACGAGCTCGTGAAAACGATAAGAAAATGCTAAAAAGTTTCATTTCTGCAACGACCTAGAGCCATTCAAGTTATAGACTATATGCTTTCGATATTTCAACATTCGGGTAACCTGTTGGCATTCTCTTATAAAACCCTTCTTTCCATGATCTTTTTTTGACAGCCGTACCTTCACGAGTCTCGCCATCTTCATGCGCTGAAGAGAGCAAGAGGCTCGGGAGGGCGATTCCTCAACGTGAAGAAGCTTCAAGAAACGAAGCCGCCTTCTCCCGCCGCCAACGTTCATCCGCACCATTTCTCCAAGAACCCTCCAGATCCTGGAATCCGCCCCTCGGGAATCTGCAGTGGGTCGGGCTCGATCACGTCTTGTACGGACATGAACTCGAAACACAACAACGACATGTTCCAACACCCTCAGTTCAGGTTCTCTGGGTACCCATGAACCCTTATGTCTCTGCTCTGTCCTGATGGGAGAGAGAGAGAGAGCGCTCAATCTCTGCTCCATAGAGGGTGTTGGCAATTTCATGACGGGAAGTCATCCTTGGCTGCTACTTTGTTTTTTTTGTATTATTGCTCTAAACATGTTCGCTTTCTACCTCCATGTCTGCTTTGCTTCTCTGCTTTCATGGAAGCTATATATATATATATATATATATATATATATATATATATATATATACACACACTAGCCTGATCATTATTGCTGGCAATGATAATGTCGTCTACATATACCAGCAATGCCAGAAATGTTGATCCTGTCTTCTTAACAAACAATGTATGATCCCCTTGTGACTGACGAAAACCAGCAGCAATCAATACAGATGAAAATTTCGAATACCACTGCCTAGAAGCTTGCTTTAATCCATAAAGACTCTTCTGCAATTTATATACAGCATTCTGTGGCAGAGTAGTACCTTCTGGAGAATTATAGCCTGGAGGTAATTGCATGTAGATGTCCTCTTCTAAGTCACCGTACATACACTATGGTGTGAGAAGGGGTTGGGATTGTTTTGGAACATTTGTGTACCCTGTTATGGTCTGGATTGATATGATTGAATGTACTTTTGTTGTCTGTGTTCTCTTATTTGGTTCAAGGAACAAACAAAGTGTGTGTTTTTGGATTTGATTATGTATTCTCTGTTATTTTTCTATTTTCCTAACCATAAGTTATATATCATTTCATCATTTCATGTATGTCTAATCTCTAGTGTTGGTCCAAGTCCAACCCAACTCCTAGTGTTTATATATATCTGTATAGTTGTATATGGGATTCGGTACTTAGTAGAGAACTTATAAAATATGTAAAAATATTATGATTTAAATTGATAAGATGTTAGGTTAGTACGGTGATCTCACTTAAATTATAAACTATTTTACAAGATAAGAAAAACTTTATTTTATATATTATTTCGTTTATTAGAAGAAATTAAGAAAATGTAAGATATTATTTAATAAATCTTTGATATAGTATGGTGCTCTAGATTTTTTATTGATTAAAAGTTTTATTAATTATTTTAGAAATGATGGTTGTGGTAATATCCTTTAATATTTTTTTTTGTTAACGTTAGAATTTCTATAAAAAAAAAATTGATTAGGAAATTTCTGTTGGCAATAATTTCCTGGCGAGACCCATGTGGGAAGTGGTAATTAATTAAAATGATTTAATGACATTGGCCTTATTCACATTAAATATCAAATTATGATGATTAATTATAGTTAATAAATAAATCTCGGGAAGTGGTGAATGAATATGATGTAACCGTTGATTAAAATATCGATAAAAAGGATAAAACTCCAGCAAAGCACATTTAACTTAATCGCCTACAATATCTCTTGCAATGCAAAGATAGCTTCTTTCAATTATCATGTTACCTATAAAATATACCTTCTTATTCTATGATAATATGAAAATAGTCCAGAAAATATATTTGTATACAAAAAATAATTCAATATATTTTTCCGTATAAAACATTTTTTTTTTCAAAACTAATTGTGTTTTTTTAAAAAGGATATTAGTAAATTATATATATATATATATATATATATATATGTGTGTGTGTGTGTAAATCGGTGAAAAGAAAGGACATTTATTCAAGTAAAAGAAAGGATCTTTACGTGAGAATTAATTAATCATAGTTTAGTAAATACTTATATATATTCAATATAAAAAGAGAGGTAGAGTTTATTCTTGACAATCAAATATATTAACTATATTGTATGTATAAATAATTAATCACTCATTTCAACGTTATAATGATCAATAGTTTTAATATTGTTGATTTCTATGATATTTCTCAATTCCAATAATTAATCCTGTGTAAGATAATTTTTCAATTATTTTTTTAAGAAATCGGAAACAATAAACGGAAAAAGGAAAATAAGAAAATACCACAACAATTAAAGAAATAAAAACTCAAGATAAATTAATTGAAATAAACAAAAACAAAACTATACAAGAGAAAAATAGTAGCGAGCACGGTCGTGACCGGACATGGAGGAGAAGGAGAGTCCCAAACCGGGGACGGCGAACGCCGCCGTCTCCACCGCTATGCGCCGCCGGATGGTCTCCAGTTCGGCGCCGGCGCCGGCGAACTCCTTCACTAAATTACGATAATACCCTCTGATCTCCTTCACCATCCTCACGTAGTGCAGCCTCACCCACTTCAGCCTCATCCTCCTCACCATCCTCTTCACTGAACACAGCCTGCCACGTGGCTTCCATCCGAGACGTATCGCCGGCGTCTTCCTCCGCCGGAGATGAATTTTCCGGCGGATCTGCGGCCACCAGCAGGGCACGGCGGAGTTGGTGGAGGCCATATGCATAAATGTGTGTGTTGTTTCTTATGAGAGAATTATGATAAGAGATCGAGATGTGCTTAGGGATGCTAAATGGACTATAACTTATTTATACATACATTTATAATATAAGTTTTTTTTTTTGGGGTTCAGTGTCCCTTCACGTGACATGTGACCTTCCTGTATAATATTCTTTCCGAATTGAAATTATATAATATTTTGGATCTGTTAGTATTTTTTTATTTTCAGTTTGATTTCCGGATGAATAAATATATTTGTATCGTATTTGAAATATCTGAATTTTCTAATGTGAAGAAGATTATGTTCCTTTTTATTATATGATTGATATGGTACCAAATTAGTTCCAAGTGGTTGGTTTTAGAATGGGTTAAGAAAGGTTATTAATTCTAGTTCGATTTATTCTAGGTTGTGTTGGGTTCACATAGAAAATATTGATAAAATTTTAAAATAAATTAAAATCTAATTATAATCCATTGATTTTGAGTAAAACAACTTTATAAATAGTTTTAATTCGATTAATTTTAGATTCTACCTTAGTTCAAATTATAAGTATCTATTAAAAAAATAAGATTTACCTAATTTAGAAGTGATTTAATTCGGAATTAACGGGGTTAAATTCGTTCTGATCTCCCTCTATATATTCATATATTGAAGGTTTGTATACATAAAAAATGAAATAAGTAACAATAAAGAAAATGGTTCGATTTTTTTATACGAATTAAAAAAAAAACAGAGAAAAATTATCTCCTTTTGTAATCAAAATGAGTTGCAGCTGACTAACCTGCTAACCTAGCGTTTGTCTTGATTACGGTAATCAACGTTTTGTATGTTATTGTCTATAATTAATTATAAAGTTTTTATAATTAATTAATTATAATTAAAAAAGAAAATAATGAGGAGGGAAATTCATTAATTAAGGGTAAAGTTAGTTAGGAAATGGGCAGCACATGATGTTTCTCTGTTCCCAATCTGTCAAGTTAATAGGAGTTCGAGGATTCATGCAGACCGTATGAACTTGTTTCTATGTCTTTCTTATTATTTTATATCGTCATTGCTGAATCATCAAATTCATATAAATACGTATATGTATACATACACTCACGCCACATTAATTACCTACCCTTTTGTATGTATGTTAGCAATATTATATATTAGCAATGATTGACTGAAGAGTCCCAATTGTGCATGACTAATCGAAATACATACATACATACATACATACATACATACATACATACATACATACATACATACATACATACATACATACATACATACATACATACATACATACATACATACATACATACATACATACATACATACATACATACATACATACATACATACATACATACATACATACATACATACATACATACATACATACATACATACATACATACATACATTTTGTGGTCCATGTGTAGTTAGATAATATTCTCTTATGTAAATTATACTAAAACGTGAAGATTTTATATAACAAATGATTTTTAGGTAATATATGCGAATATTGCAGTTTATTTTATCGTTTTTGTGTAAGATTATAATTACCATATAATGTCGCTAGGTTTTTTTTTCGACCTTACAAAACATCGAAATGACATCACCATATGACTGTCAAGAGTTGTCATTTGGCTAGAATAGGTCCACATTGGTTCGAACATGTTTCTAAATGTCTTGTCTTAAATATAACATAACTATATTATACCATATGAAATGATTTATAGAAAATGTCAAATATGGTCGATGGGCGCTGACCTCACCAAATCGAGTTTCCTTCGCCGGAATATCTGCATCAACGCCGATATCACATCCACCGTCGTCTCCGCCGCCGATGACGACGACGATGACCGGAACTCGCCGCAGAACCTCGTGTGGACGGCCAAAGCCTCTTCAACTCCGGAGACTCCTCCTCCTCCTCGCCGGAAAATCTCGTACTTGACGGCTTCGGAGCAGAGGCCGCAGATCCATTTTCCGACGTAGAGCCTCCGTACGTTCTCGATATAAGCCGTCGTATATTCTATCAGAAAAGCTTTGTGAACAATCGCAGTAGAGAGAGAGAGCGAGAGAAAGAGAAAGAAAGTGTGGGAAAATTTTCTGTTACTTTATTTCTCAACTGTATTCTCCTTTAAATACATGACCCGCATTATAACTTTGCAACAACCTGTTGAAAATACAACTAACACTCTAATATGCCCTCCTCAAGCTTAATTCTGGTGAAGAAATAAGCTTGACAGATGCAATCTTTGCACTAATGAATGAAACAGAGTTGTTGACAAAGACTTTGTCAATAAGTCTGCAAGTTGATTGTCAGAAGATACATGCATTGTCCGAATCAGCCCTTCCTTCAGCTTATCTCGAACCAGATGACAATCTAACTCTATGTGCTTCGTCCTCTCATGAAATGCAGAGTTAGAAGCCAGATAAATCGCAGACTTACTGTCACAAAAGAGATTCGCAGGTCGTATGAGTGGAATGTCCAGATCCTTAAGCAAATTGTCAAGCCAAATAACTTCACAAACTGTATTCGCTAAGGCCCTATATTCAGCCTCTGTACTGCTCCTTGAAACTGTTTGTTGTTTCTTTGATTTCCATGAAATCAGTGAATCACCCAAGAAAACACAATATCCTGTGATTGAACGTCGTGAATCCGGACATTGTGCCCAATCAGCATCTGAAAATGCATTTAATTGTAGAGCAGAAGTGGCTGAATAAAAGAGACCCTGCCCAGGATTATTCTTAAGAAATCGAAGAATCCGCTGAGCAGCCTTGTAATGATCCTCTGTAGGTTTCGAAAGATACTGACTTAGCTTATGAACTGCAAAGGTTATATCAGGCCTAGTGATTGTAAGATACAACAATCTTCCAATCAAAGCCCGATATGTAGAAGGATCACTGAGATAAATTCCTGAGTCAGACTTCAGATTGACATTCGCATCCATCGGAACTGAAACTGGTTTACAACCTGAGAAACCAGTATTTTCCAAGAGCTCAAGACAATACTTTCTCTGGCAAACAGATATTCCACCCTTGTTTCTAGCAATTTCCAATCCAAGAAAATATTTCAATGGTCCTAAATCTTTGATCTTGAAGTGTTCAGCAAGAAGAATCTTCAAATCAATTACAGCCTGATCATTATTGCTGGCAATGATAATGTCGTCTACATATACCAACAATGTCAGAAATGTTGATCCTGTCTTCTTAACAAACAATGTATGATCCCCTTGTGACTGACGAAAACCAGCAGCAATCAATACAGATGAAAATTTCGAATACCACTGCCTAGAAGCTTGCTTTAATCCATAAAGACTCTTCTGCAATTTACATACAGCATTCTGTGGCAGAGTAGTACCTTCTGGAGAATTATAGCCTGGAGGTAATTGCATGTAGATGTCCTCTTCTAAGTCACCGTGTAAGAAGGCATTAGTGACATCCATTTGGGAAAGACTCCAGTTCTGTGTTGCAGCCAGAGCAAGAATCAATTTCACAGTCACTAACTTTGCAACTGGCGAAAAAGTGTCTGTATAATCTACTCCCTCTTGTTGAGTGTATCCTTTAGCCACTAACCGAGCTTTATAACGCTCAACACTGCCATCAGCCTTTCTCTTTATCTTATAAACCCATTTACATCCCACTGGTTTCTTGTCATGAGGCAACTCAACAATGCTCCAAGTTCCATTCTCATGTAAAGCAGAGATCTCTGTATTCATAGCTTGCTGCCAATCAGAAGATTTGACAGCTTCTTTAAAAGTTCGAGGTTCAGTCTCTTGGTTCAGATTGAAAAGATAGTTTCTGTAATGACTGTTTAGGTGGTCATATGAAATAAAGTCTTGTAAAGGATAAGGTGTGGTTTTAGAGGTAAGGGAGTTTTCTGGTTCTTGAAAGTTTGAATGTTGGGTAAGATAACACTGATATTGTGAAAGATAAGGGGGAGGCTTAGCTGTTCGTCTTGGACGAGAGGGATTGGTGATAGGTATGTCTGAAAAAGAAGTGTTATCTGATGAGTCTAAATGAGTTTCATGAGAACTGAAAGAAGAAGAGCTATTAGTATGGTTATTTTGTGGAATTGGTATTGGTCTTTCTGAATGATCAGGAATAGGTAAAGGAATAATAGAATGGGGAAATAACTCTGAAACAGATTCGACATTTGAATCTGTTAAAGAGGTATGGGTATGGAAAGGAAAAGTGTCCTCATGAAACTCAACATTGCGGGAAATATAAATCTCGTTGGTTTGAAGGTCTAAGAGTTTATATCCCTTATAACCAGTCGGATATCCTATGAATACAGAAGATCTTGCTCTAGCCGAGAACTTATGCCTGTCACTAAGGTGAGTTGAACCATAACAAAGGCAACCAAATGATCGTAAATGAGCATAAGAAGGGGAATTACCATGAAGGATCTCGTATGGTGACCTGTTTTCCAACACAGGAGAAGGTATTCTATTGATCAAATACACTGCTGTCTTCACACAATCACTCCAGTAGATCATGGGAATATTTGATTGGAACATCAGTGCACGAGCCACATTTAGTATATGCTGGTGCTTCCTTTCTACCACCGAATTCTGCTGTGGACTGTATGGACAAGCATAATAATGAAATATCCCTTTCTTCGCACAAAGATCAGCGAAAACCAGCTCCTTAGCATTATCTGATCTAATAGCCTTGATTGTAGTCTGAAACTGATATATTCCTCCGCCAGACCGCAGCATTCGCATATCGCCATCTCGATCTCTGGTTTCGATTCGCTCGCCATTGTTGTTGTTGCAGGCATGATCTTTCCCCAGTAAGAAACAGACAAGTCAATAATCAATATCACGGAATCAAACATATAATCATATATATATATATATAAATAATATTTATATGTATATATATTAGTTATCTGTATATGTAGCAGAACAAAAAGGTTCATCCTTTCACCTACACACTCGCAAATACTTACATACATACATATATATATATATTGATAACGAAAACCTTATCTGCTATCTTTGGGACGCAGACACCAACCTTTGTATATATATACGAGTCTTTTTGCCCAAAAATTACATCTTTCCCAACCATAAAGAATCGAACACTTGAACTGCAGTGCCAAGGCACCACATGCACCAACCCATGTCTGGTCATATATATATATACACATATATATATATATATAGTGTATGTATAGGTGAAAGGAGGAACCTTTTGTCTGAGTTGTGCTTGATTCTTCACTCCTACAACTGCTGGAGTCTGCTTCTCCGGAGATATTATGTATGTATCTATTTATGTGTGTGTGTATATATATATAATTGTGTGTTGTTGTTATCGTTCTTTCTCCCACTCTGATACCTTCGCTTCACCGTGGAAGATTTCACAGAACAAAACCATTTCTGGAGAGTTTATGGAGAAGAAGATGAAAAAGAGAAGCAGATGAAACACAAGATGTTTTTTTTTTTACAGTGGTTTAGAGAGAGAGAGAGAGAGAGAGAGAGAGTTCTGGGAGACGACCAAAGCGAGAGCCAGACTGTGTATATATAATACGTGTAAAAAAAATCCCACATACACCTAAAACTATATAAATATATATATATATATGGACTTTAAGTTGATTTCTTTGTGACAATCATTGGATTGTCACGTGATATTCCACGTACATGGACCGATGTGGAGCCGCTGATTGGATACTTACCACTTGCCAGCTAAGCATTAGCGTGTCGGAAAAGGGCAAAGATGCGAACCTCTAATTTGAAATAAAAAATAAATAACACTTCGCATTTTTTTTTTCCATGTGAACAAAATTTAATCTAAAAATAATTGCGTATAATAACTGCATGGCGGTTAATAATATTGAAGAACTACAATGATTTTCTGTGGCCATTCAAATGTTTTTTTTTTGGAAATGACAAGTCATATGGAGATTCGGGATTTGCAAATGATCTTATTACTATTTTGATGAATCGTATAATATAAATTGGACCCAACCATAGTATATGAGATTTGACGATACCATTGTCATCATCCAAAAAAACGCATATCATATGCATTATAATCACGCACGTCAACACAAACACTTGGTTGACGCGACATAATGGCAATAATAGATAAGGATTAATGATTATATTAATGGTAATCATAGAGTCAAGTTGTGGCAAAATCAGGAAATATTCCTCC
This sequence comes from Tarenaya hassleriana, assembly GCF_000463585.1. NCBI lineage: Eukaryota > Viridiplantae > Streptophyta > Magnoliopsida > Brassicales > Cleomaceae > Tarenaya > Tarenaya hassleriana. Next base: position 742,961 of record NW_010966725.1, read on the forward strand.
CCTTATTCGGTATATCCTTTTTATTAAATTGAATAATAGCATATTCCAATTGAAAAAGATTACAAAACAGTTTATTTATTTATATACATAAATACATGTATATTGAGAATGGGGACTTTAAATGATATTGTCATAGGCGACGATGGAATTGGTTTCGTTTGACTGATCAAAATGCGTGTCGGTCTAGAAGGTTCTTCAGAGAAACAAGAGATGGTTATTTCGGTTTGGTTCTTCAGAATTGAACCATACCGAATAAAAAAATATGGTATTTTTTCAATTCGAATAGTTTAAAATTTTTGAAAGGTATCAATTTAAAAAAATCGAATTTCTCGAAATCGAGCCGAATCGAATTTTAAAAAAACCCGAAAGATTGATTTTTTCCAAAAAAAATCGGAATTGAAACCGAATATAATATAACAACTGATTGATACTTATTTTTATAAAACCGAAAGAAACGAACCAAATCATTTCTCACCCGAATTCAAATTACCTTGTTTGTTATTTTTTTTTCTTTATTTACTTATCATATGATATTTGATAAGAAATTATGGTATATGTACAACCACAAAATTTATTAAGAAAAAAGAGTTTTTTTATTTATTTATTTTAAAAAAACTGATGCCTTCTTTTTTTTGTACAGTGTTTTTAGTCTCACAGCAAATTTAAAGAAAAAAAGCAGTTTAAACAGAAGCATGTTCCTCGGTCAGCTCTCGTATTAACTGTTCCATTTTCCGTCTGTAAACAGGCATGAAGTGATCGCTTATCATCCTCTGCGACAGCCTCACCTTACTGTACAATGATCTCCGTGTCTGAAATATCCCTACTTTACCCTCCTCCTCCTCCGTCGGGTCAGGGGCAGAACCCTCGTTTTCATCCTCCTCAGCTGCGGTGGCGGTGGCGGCGGCGGCTGCCTCGGGTCGGAACGTGACAATGTGCATGATTTTACCCGGCGGGAAGAATCTGCGAGCTTCTTTCATGTCGGTGGCATGGCTTTCCGACGGAGCTACGCCGGCTTCCGCAATGGCGGCTTCCTCTTCTTCTTTCATCTTCTTGGCCACCTCGGTCTCCTCCAACTCGGGTTCTGAAGCATCGTTGTACAGGTCATGCTCCAGTTGCTGCCACAGCTCGGCTTCCGTCATCCGCTCTTCTCGGGTGTTAATATCTGTCGGATCGTCGCCTTCATCGAGATCGATGGCTCCAAGTCGCTCGCCCGCTTCTTCTCGGTAACAAGAAAGGTCGGTTTCTATGGTGGATGTACTTGTGACGACTGCAGTCATGTCGGGGCTAAGAAGAGGATCAGAAGTCTCGGGTTGGTACGAGGACGACGGTGGTCCGATGGAATCTAAACGATTTTCGGAATTCGGGTTCAAATGAACAGCGGTTGCTCTGCGTCGGGGTCCCATACATGACCAAGAGGATAAGCTTAGAGTGGGTCGGGTCAGCATGCTCTGAGCTCTTCTCATCACAACCTGCATAAATTTATTGAAAAACAACTCTGAGTTACCAATCTGTTCCAGTTCAAGGAATGTCCCACATGTAATCTGTGATAGATGAACAGGGTCGGACATCTGAGATTTTCGGGGTATTCAGAACTGAATCCGAATGTTTCGGGTCTCACGAGGTATTATCCGATCTGAGATTTGTTTTGGTCGGATACCGACAATATCAAATCCGAGTTTATATATGAAATTTCAAAGTTTTTCAAAATAAATGTTATATATGCTGAGTTTAGACAGTTCGGTACCAAAATTTTTGAGTACGGAAATCCGAAATTTCAAGAGATTTATATATGAATCCAAAATCTAAGGGCAAAACGCTATTTTACTCTTTATTTGGGTACCCACGCTAATACTCGATATCAGACCTAATTATCCGTACCCGTACCCGAACCCAATTTCCGGGTATTCCTCACACTATAACCGACCTCATCTCATATAATGCTCAAATACCCAAATTTTGGATACCCGGACTAAACCGGGTATGGTCAGGTGCTCGAAATTCGGGTCTTTGCCCCCGGCCCTAATCCATGAGGCCTGTTTTTGGAGTAGTAGGTAAGTACCTGGGTGCCGCTAGAAACAGGGCGTAGGATGGCGCCGGCACCAGCAACTTTGGCTTTGGCAGTGGCGATGGAAGGAAGGCGCGAACCCAATGCCGTGGCTGAGCGGTACACAGTGCTTAGTATTCGGGTCCTTTCTATCTGATTCCTCAGGTCATTCAGCCATGCCGATGCTGTCACCTGATGAACAACAACCATTTGTGTCTCAGACCACATAAGTTCTTCCGAATTTCATGTTCCATTCCAAAAATCCAGAAAACCTCTCACCTCGGCACGCAAATCATCCACTGAAGCTGCCGAAAACGTTGGCACCAGATCAGCTCCGTTTATGACAGAGGTGATGAACTCGTTCCCTGATTCCGCCAACTCCCATGTCATGCAAGCAGCTGGATTGGATACATTGACAAAAGGGTAAGATTCAGATTTCGAGTAGATCGGAGAAATTTAGCTTCGAGCCAAAAACCTGGAGCAAATGTAACACAGATAGCTGTAGAGAGAGCTTTCTGCTCCCGCAATATGTATGTCAAGAGGGCAGCTGTGCCACCACCCAAAGAGTGTCCTACTATCTGTAAAAAAAGATTGCTGAATCAGTGAGATTCTTCTCAAGAAAACAAAAAATCATATGATGATGGTGATGGAAGCTAGGTGGGGCAGAGGGAAAATGGCGCAACCCTAATTTTATAGTCAGGGTATTGGTCAAGACCCTTGAGGAGACAAGGGGTAGCAAGCTTTGAGATCCACCGAGCAGCAGCCACCATTCCGCAATGTGCATACCCTAAAACCAAATTGCTGACCCCTCCCTCGTTTACAACGGTATGATGGAACGGTACAATCGCTCCTGTGGCCGCCGTCAATGTATCCTTGATGCTATGGGTTCCACGGATCAACAGAAGGAAACATTTGGTCCTGTGATCAATTAGAACTGTAAAGGCCGGCTTCAAAATCTGCAGGGCATAAAAAGAAACAAGCTTGCTCGGAAAATTCTGGATGAAAAAACCAATACTTTTTGAAACGGAAAAGTTAAGGTCTTTATCTCTTACCCCAGCCTTGGGCTCCTGAATAAGAACGTTTTCCACGGTAAAGCCGGTTTCCTCTAAAAACAATGGAAAAGGCTTCTTCGAGAAATGCCAACATAGAGTCAACAAGTGCAAAAGATATCTGAGTTCAGAGGCTACTTCTGCTCCTTTGAGCTCTATACTATCTTCACCACCAAAGACGCGATCCACATGTAATAGTCCCTGTATTGTTTTGTCGCATGAAAAAAAATGATTAATGAAATCGAGCAATGGCTGAATAACGAAAACTTCTGAATGAGATAAGAGCCTCCATGAACGGAAAATGAAACGCATTTTCCAACATCTGGTAGCCGGTCAATTCCACCAAACCCATATAAGGCAGTTGAAGAATGATACTTACACATGATCATGGTTTTGCTCCAAGGTGAATTTCAACCTTCGGAAAACACCAACAATGGTGGAACCCCAAAACCAGAACCCTACAATTCTACATCATATTTCTCTTTCTTGCCGCCATGGTAGAGCCATATTCAAAGCCTAGGACAACTAATATAAACTATTCTTCCAAAGATGTCTCTCCTTGACATGATCACAAAAAAATAATCCTTTGACCAGATTTATGTTGGTTAAATCAAAGACATCGTGGCAAGATTCGAGATGTGAAGAAAGATATTTTACCTGCCTCTTAATCAGGAAATTGATCCCGAAAGCAAGATCTCCAATAGGCCACTTCCCTAAAGTCTCGGAGTAAGTGAAACGAAGGGTCTCGGACAAAGTAGAGATCGTCTCCAACCAAGTTGCAGGAGCTTGGATTAGTCTATGCGAAACACGATCAATCCTCAACGAAGCATGACTAGAAGCAGCATCTGAATTCTCATCGTCGACATCAGATGCTCCCGCAAGCAATTTCCGGTTCAATGTATAATACAAAAGGGCAGCTGCCCCAGCTGCTGTAGCCATAGTTGCAGTTGCCATTACCAACCTATCCCTAACAGATCAAACAACACCATTTTGGTGCAAAAATCATGATTTGCTCGAATACATCCAAATGCTTTCTAATCATTCGCAGAACTAGGAAGATGAAAACGTGATCCAAAAAGAAAATTAATCAAAATCGTGGAGATCTATATTTACATTGGATGCTAATTCCAATCTCCAAAACTAGCTAAAAAAATGCCCGTGCGTCTTATGATTCCCCGTCTTTTGCCAGAATCTTCGAAACATTCAAAGCTGGAAACTTGGGTACCATTTTGTCGCAAAGATCATCCATTCCCAAATACCCAAAAGACAACAAAAAAATGACGCGCCAAATTAGCTCGCCGTCAATGGAATATACTCTGATCCTCCTGCAATTTCTCGGAAACCAAACAACCTCTACTCCTAAAAAAGTTACGGAATTTCGATCTATAACACCAAAAAAAAGCTGCTAACAACGCAACAAGTTATTCAGTTTGAATATTAAGATTAATCAATTACCCAGTAACAGAACCCATATATAGGAAAAATTATATAAAAAAACGAATCCGAGGAGAGAAAAAAACCCTAAATACCCAACAACGGATCGAAGATCACGAAGTTTTCAGCAATCGAACCTGGAGAAAGAAGAAATCTTTAAGAGCCGGATTTTTAGGGTTTTATAGTAACGAGCTTCTCCACGAAATCTCTGTCATCTGATGAAAGCAAGCAACGAAGAGAAAACACACCAATCTCCTGTTTATACTTCAAAGACTGCGCTACGTTTTAGTTCCAGGCAAACGCCGTGTAGTTTCGCGCCGCTGAGGTGGTGCTTACGTGGCGATTTATAATTGGATGACGCACTCTATCTAACCGACCCAAGTATATTTCTCATTTTCCCCTTTTTTGCATTATTTAAATTCGGTAAATGTGCACATCATGCCTTTCTACTTATTATATTATTTTTAACAAAATAAAAAACCTCGCACAAATACTAATATTTAAGATATATCAATTAGAGAACAATTTTTAATATAAAAATGAATTGATTTCATAAATTACTCTCAAATTTATGAATCGAATATTATTTGAAATATTTTAATATTTAAGATATCGTTTTAAAATATTTTAATATCTAAGATATCAATTTGATCAAATAAAAAATTTAGATATTTATTAGATATATTTAAAAAAGTCAAAATATTTACATGATTTTTTTTCTCTAAAATTTAATCTAATAGACCAAAGATTGCTGATATCCTCATTAATATCTTGATGGATTCTTGTCTTAATTTTCTTTAAATCAGTAAATTTAAGTTGGATTTTATTTGAATGTAATGAAAGAATACTGATTTTTGTGTTTTAGTTTAATATTCGTTAATAAAATATTTTTACCCCCAAAAAAACATGTATTTTTTTTTTTGCAACTTAAATATAATTGGTAAAGAGAGCCTTGATTGAGCTTCTGCCCTAAATCTATTCGATCGTACACGGGAAGAAGGAGAAACCTAGAAAGCAAAAATAGATATTTCGGTTCGAGGATTTTCTCCATCCAGTTGCGATCGGATCTGGGTGTAATTTCGGCGAACCCGATTCCGTCCTTCGATTTGGGCGAGAAAGTCTCCAACTTTATCACTCTCTTTGTTCATCCCTTCTGGTCAAAACCCTAATTCGGGGATTTTTTTTCTCCTGCGTTTATCTCTTTTTTTTTATCCGCTAGGATTCTATCTGTGTCTGCTTCTACCGTGATCGATCTTCGATCAGCCGATGCTTTATCTTGAACTGGAATCTGGGAAGGTTCTAGGTGAAATTTACCGGAAAGATTGAAAATTTTGTTGAAGTACGGAATTTGCAGAGCTTGTGGCGATGTCTTGGACAAGTCCTGAAGATATTTATCTTTCTACTTCACTCGCCAGTTATCTCGATAGTAATCTCTCTCTCTCTCTCTCTCTCTCTCTCTCTCTCTCTGATTTATATGTTATGCGCTTTGCGGAGATGTGCGTCGTGTGCTTGAGAGCTTGATGATTTATTATTGTTTCGTGTTTGTGTTCGGAGTTCTCATCGACTAGAATCCTGGTAACTTGTTTGTGTTGGCGTGCATTGGTCAATTGGAAGGAGGAGGAGGGTCCTCTTTCTACGACTTTGTTTCCCCGAGTGTTATGTTTCTCGAATTTGAATGCTCTTCAGGACTCAATCTCATCATGACGTGAGGTCATATATGTTGGGATTGAGTGCTTTGAGTTCGATTGGGTGTTTTGCTGTCTCCTGTTTGATCAATTGCCCATGAGTGTTCTAGTTGCATCCGTTGATTTCATTTTGTTTCAGCTAAAAAACGCGATTCTTGAGATTTTTCAAGATCTCTCTTACTGTTGGGATGGAAAAGCATTAGATACCTTGTTGAGTATACATAATTACGTATGCTGTATATTACGTTCAACTGGAATGTCCTCTCCTCTCAGACTCTAGGCTTGCTCAGCTACATATGATCAGGCAGCTGTTGCGCATGTAGAGGGAAAAGGCTTACAAATGGTTTTAGGGTGAGAGCCTGAGAGGAAATTTGGAAAGAACCAGAATATCGATGGACAGATAGACATTGCGGAGTTTTGCTTTAATAGTTGCGATTTAGATCAGCTGGAACCCTTGCTGCCAGATCTTTTTGTCTACTGGAAAATGTTCAACTGTTTTGCCCCGCATGTGGAAATCTCTGCTTCATATTTTTCCTTTTGGGAACTTGGCCTCTGTTTCGTTTAGATTACACTATCTTGCATTGCATCCGTTGTTGATTATGTTGTTTATGATGCAGGAAAGCTTCTTGTGCTGCTTAGAGATGGCAAAAAGTTAATGGGAACTCTCCGTTCCTTTGATCAATTCGGTACTACCCTTATTTTACATTACAAAGATACATCATGCTTTTGTACATGGAGTTTTTTTTTTTCCATCAGAGATAAAACCATTACCTTGTCCTTGTGCACAGCCAATGCGGTTCTTGAAGGTGCGTGCGAGAGAGTAATTGTGGGTAATGATTACTGCGACATTCCTCTAGGCCTCTATGTGATCCGTGGAGAGAATGTTGTTTTAATCGGCGAGCTGGTAAGTCTCTTATTGTATGCGATGCCTCATCAACAAAACACTTCCTTTTCTCCTCATCTAATCCGTCTGATCATTTTCCAGGACACGGAGAGAGAAGAGCTTCCACCACATATGCGTCTGGTCAGTGAGCCTGAAATTAGGAGGGTAAGCATTATGTGTCATGAACTTGTCAATACTCTGACTAGCAAATATTGCCGGGAGAGATGAACATGTGGCACGCTCGTGATGATGATCTGATACGGGGATTTTGTGAATTTTGTGCTTGTGTAGGCGCAAAAGGCGGAGAGGGAAGCGAGTGAGCTGAAAGGGACAATGAGGAAGAGAATGGAGTTTCTTGATTTCGACTAACGGGTTTGCCCTGCATTCTCTTCTCTTCACTCAGTGTCAGTTTGGTTCTCAAGTTTTATGGTGAACCAGTGGTTATGCTATGTTGTTGATGATCCCATCTTCTAGGTTGTGTACCATTTGCCTTTTTTTTTGGGGTGTAATTTCAATTTTATTCCCAAAGTTGGGGAAAAGACTAGAGATGGAACTTACCTCATTCTAAACATGGGATCATAATTTAAATTGTCCCCCCCCCCAACCCAAGAGAAATTAAGCAGTTGTGTTGTGAAAAAACCCACTCGCATACACACAATATACGCTTACAGTGCAGGATGAGGAGAAACAGCTCTGTCTTCTTCTTCTTCTTCTTCCTTTCTTGGCGACAGAATCTTTCGCCGGTGTATGGAGAACTCCGGCGAGTTTTCCGGTGAACGTATCCTATTCTTAGGGCATTTGCCTAAGTTGACATTTAGTTGTTTAAAGGCAACTAGATATCCCATAATATATCGAAGTTGAAAAAAAAAACGTAGTAGATCTCCTCATGTTATAACCTCTGCATTGTACAACCCCACAATGAGAATGTGGTCGGTCCACATAATGTTTCAATTTTCAAATTTAATTGATATTTGTGAATTAAATAAGAGAATGGGTTTTTATGGGTCAAGTGTATTTTTGTTGAATATACGTTTGAAACATATAAGAACCGGTCTAAATCTGAAAATTCATATAAAATGAGGTGGTATCTCTCAAATTTTTTCTTCATATATATATAAAAAAAGGACGTGTGTTTACGACGTTATATTATATCTACGTTATGAAATGTTTTTGTTGTTGACTCGGGCCTAAAACTAAATTATTATTGTGACACGGATAACATCAAGTCGAATTATCCCAACAAAAAGATAATGGTTTTCCACGTGGCGTTTGATCCTCTTCGGAAGTACTGTCACGAGAGCAAAGAGTCACAGCTCCGTGGCTTTAGTATCTCTCTGTCCTATAAATTGTTCACTTAAGCAGGTCTCTCTTCTTCTGAGAGCTTTTTCTCTTTCTTCTCTTATTTTTTTTTTTCTACTTTTTTTTTTGCATTGTCTTCTTCTGTTTCCATTGAACCCTACCTAGCAAGGGGGGAAAAAATCTGATTTTCTCGGCAAACAAACAGCTCCAGTGGGAAAATGCAGAATCCGAGGCTCAAGCAGCAACAGCAACAAGCTTTGATGCAGCAGCACTCTCTCTACCATCCTAGTGTCATCGCTGCGCCTCAGGTTTTCGATTCGACGCCTTTCTCTTTGGTTTGTGGACGAGGTTTCCAAGGATAATTTCTATGATGATTTTGGTCGTTGTTCATCAACTCGGAGCTAGGGCTCGGTTTCAAATTTCGAGTTCATAAGGGCTTTTTATACCTTTTCTTTTTCCATTTCTTCTTCACGGACGAGAAATTGTTTGATGCACTCGCGCTAGGGTTTCGAATTCCCTCCGATGGTTTTTCTTCGTCCGTTTATCTGCTGATATCTTCATGTTTCCTATCTTCCCTTTCAATTTTGTTTCTGCTCCCTTGTTTTGCAGTTAGAGCCTGTCCCAAGTGGAAATCTGCCTCCCGGTTTTGATCCCAGTACCTGTCGCAGCATGTAAGTGTTTGACTTTTGTGTTCCTATTTGTTATCTTCGAACCAGCATTCTACTTTACATGTGGGTTTCTATGATTCGTAGTTTCTCGTTTTCAATATTTTTATGCCAGTGTAATCGAAAGAAATGCAGAAGTTCAAGTTTCTTTCCCGTAAATCATTTCGGTATTGCAGATATGTCGGCAATATCCATACACAGGTCTCAGAGATACTTCTTCAAGAGATTTTTGCAAGTACTGGACCTGTTGAAAGCAGTAAACTCATCAGAAAGGATAAGGTCTGGCTTGCTACTTCTTTTTTCGGGTCTGGTCACAAATGCAGCATTCTACTGTTGTTTTTCAAAATGGTCACAGCACTTTACTACTTTATTGATGGTGAATTTTATTTGGATTGACCTGATTCACTGTTCTTGTATCCGCTTCTCTGGTTAATCCGATTTTCGAAAGTTAACTAGAGATTAACAATTTGACACACTTTCTGCTGCATGCATGTATCTGTCTTCACAGTCTTCATATGGTTTTATCCACTACTTTGATCGAAGGTCTGCTGCTCTGGCTATACTGTCTCTTAACGGAAGGCATTTGTAAGTAAACATATTGATAATTCTCTTTTAATTTTTTATCCGTTGATATCCGCCCTTAGATCATGACATGTTTTTTTTTACAGATTTGGACAGCCTATCAAAGTTAATTGGGCATATGCCACGGGGCAGAGGGAAGACACATCAAGTAAGTTCTAATTATGTGGTATTGTGTTATGTTTTCAAATTGTTGATTTTGGTTGGCCATTTTCGAAGAGCATGAATATTGGATGGTTTTGTTGTCGCGGGATGCAGGTCACTTCAACATTTTTGTGGGGGATCTCAGCCCAGAGGTTACAGACGCAACACTGTTTGCTTGCTTTTCTGTTTATTCCAGTTGCTCGTAAGTCCTTGTGCTTTTTTAATTTCTTTTAATGAATATCTTGTCCATTCTTATTGATGTATCAAATTGTATGGATTGCAAGATTAGCCCTTTGGAGCGTGCCACCAGACTCTTAGTGGTGGGCTGATCTAATATCTTTATTTCTCTGTCAGGGATGCAAGAGTCATGTGGGATCAGAAAACTGGGCGCTCTAGAGGTTTTGGTTTTGTTTCCTTTCGCAATCAACAGGTATTATATAATTTATATATTATTTTTTTCAACTCTGAGATGTCTAGCTATGTCATTCCAGAATGTTTGATAAAGGCTTTGCTTTGACTTGAAATGTTAATTTTGTTGCAGGATGCTCAGTGTGCAATAAATGACATGAACGGTAAGGATCATATAGTGTTCGGGATTTGATGGCCTTAAGGTTTTCATCTGTGAATTTTAGTTTTCCCATGTTGATGTTCTTGAGATGTGCACACAACTGTATTATAATGGGACTGAAGTCAAATTTTTGTTGTTTGCCAGTCTATGACTGTCAAATTTTCAGAACTTCTGTGCTAACGAGGCTCTGCTTCTAGAATCGAGTTCTTATATTTCTTCCTGGCACACTAATCTTAATCGGTACTGTGATCTTCATTCTTCCCTTATCTCAGGTAAATGGTTGGGTAGCAAACAGATCAGATGCAACTGGGCGACAAAAGGTGCTACATCCGGTGAGGATAAGCAGAGCTCTGATGGAAAGAGCATTGTGGAACTTACAAATGGCTCTTCAGGTTTGTCTTTTGTGGGTTCCTTGCGTTGTGCAATTTCTGAATTTTCTTTGCATTTTCTTCATAAGAAATTGTGAGGATTACCTTGATTAAAACTGTTAGCACTTGTTTGTAACGCCTGTGCTAGGCTTTACTAGCTGATGGTGATAAGAAGGAACTTAACTCATACATTTATTTGATCATTGATTGTGTAGAGGATGGTAAAGAGATAGCTAATGAGGATGCTCCTGAAAACAATCCTCAATACACCACTGTTTATGTGGGAAACCTTGCCCCTGAGGTAAGATTTCGGCTTTATGTAGGTATTAGTTTTCGTAGCTCTTTTGACACATCTCTTGGAAGTTCTTTATGAATCTCTGCATCAACTGTAGACAGTACCTTGTTACATTTGTATCTTTTTGCAGGTTACTCAGCTTGATCTACACCGTCACTTCCATGCCCTTGGTGCTGGAGTTATTGAAGAGGTCCGTGTCCAACGAGACAAAGGCTTTGGTTTTGTGAGATATAACTCTCATGCCGAGGCTGCTCTTGCTATTCAAATGGGCAACTCTCAGCCTTACCTCTTCAACAGACAGATAAAGGTACACTACACTAGTTTCCTTCTCATGATTTCTTATTTTGGTATTCTGAACACTTCAAGAGTTTCAGGAACAAATACAACGCCAACAAACAAAGTTTCTTTTTTTAGAAACTGTGGAACTTTGTGTTTTCCAATTTGGTACTTACTCGTGAATTTATATCTACTACTACTGTTGTAGTGCTCATGGGGTAACAAACCAACCCCACCAGGAACGACGTCAAACCCGCTACCCCCACCAGCCCCAGCACATGTGCCCGGCCTTTCAGCAGCTGACCTCTTAGCCTACGAGCGGCAACTGGCAATGGCCAAGATGGCGGGTGTGAACCCCTTGATGCTTCCTCAGGGACAACTCCATCTCAAGCAGTCAGCTCCTCTCGGTGGGGTTGGGGCTGCTTCCATGTATGACGCTGCCGCCCAGCAGCTCATGTACTACCGGTAATAATCCTCCATCATCTATACCTCTTTCATTCCTTTTTATCTTCGCGTTTTAGACCTTGCTCGGGGTCAGTTCTATATATGTCCAGTCCAGGGATCTCTCTATTGTCTACAGATACGTACGTATCAATATATATTGTTATCTGCTGCTGCTGTTGTTGTAGCTGTTGTTATTGTTGTAGTAGTAGTAGTTATGTATCCTAACTGTGGTTTCGGGTTTTGTAAAAGAAGTGATAACATTCAATAAAAAAAAAGGATTTGCAAGTCTCTGTTATACATGCTTTGACATGAACAGGACAAGGGAAAAAAACACAACAATGGATGGGAAATCAGTCTGTTTCTAACCGTGCAATGTACTTGTCATAGAATATTCCAGCTTTCTCCAGGTCTCCTAGTTCAGTGTAGCAGTCAGCAATGGCTCCGTACGCTTCTGTGTTCCCAGAATCTTCCCCTTCTCTCTCCGAGATCGCCAGAACAGTTGAGTGGTACTGTATGGCTTCCCGATAGTTCCCTTGCCGTTGCAACGAGGCGCCTAACCCTCTCGCCGCCTTCTTCTCCTCGATCGGGTCTTCGAGATTCCGGGCAAGCTCCAAAGCCGTCTTGAACTCGGTAAACGCCTTCTCAGGCTCTTGATTCCGGAGAAAGTTCTTCCCTTTCTTCAACTTGGTAATCAACTCTTGCTTCCTCGGATCCACAATGACTTCGCTCTCGGGGATTCTGGCTCCAACCGTCGGGGCGTAACTCAAGGCAGGTGCGTAAGACTCGATCTTGGCTTGCCTCCTAAGAGCTGTGTTGATCTGACGTAGTTGTTCGTTCAACTTCTGCAACTCTCCCCTCCTTTGCCGGGCGAGTAGCCCTAATCCGTGAACCGAAAAATGTTAACGAACCTCGAACCGAGTCAGACCCCAGAGGGTGAAGATAGGTATTTCGGTAAAAGCAGCAAGTCGATACCTCCGACGGTGGCTCCTACAAGGGCAACGAGTAATAGCAATGGCATGTTGAAGAAGGAGGTTTGTTGGGGTTCGCATGTTTCAGCCAATGCTTCAAGAGGTGTTCCCATCATAAGGGCGTTGGTTATCAAAGCCACCCGACTTACCTGCCATTACTTCTCATCAGACACACTTAATAACGAAAACCCATGAGACTTTTAATTTAGATCCAAACGATAGAATTTTTTTTTTTTTTTTTTTTTTTTTGCTAAAGATGATAACCAATATCCAGGATACCTCAAAAACTGACGACTTGTCCGAAAACTTGGTATGAGATTTTAGTTCAGATCCAAACTACAGACTGTTTATGGCTTTTCGCTAAAGATGGTAGCTAATATCCCTGATCTCACGAGCATACCTTGAAAGCCGAAAACTTGTCTGAAAATTCCGTACTAGCGGTTGGATTTTGGAAGATCTCCCGGATTTCTTTAGATTTCTCTTGCTCCTCGAGCCTTGCAGACACATGTTTAGTCCAAGGCATAAGACGGCGTGATCTGGGTTTTGTGACTGGCGAGTTCCGAAATGAAGGAATGATAGACCCGTTCTTCTCGGGTAGAAGCATCAGCATTGGTGAATTTCCTGGTACACAAATTGCATATGTTTCACAAGTTAACGAAGAAATTAACATCTTTTTCGAAACATTTCCTAAAGCTCTGCACTTGACCTTGGTCCCGGCCATATGTAGCAAGTATACAAACATCAAACTAAGAACATGTATGTTAACCATGTTTGTATCTCTCCAGCCATCTCCTAAGGCTTGGAAGGTTTCAAATCTAAACTTATACGCAGCTCAGAAGTTAGCCACTCAGACCTAAGATCCGGGGTCTTCCTTAGGTATCAAGAACAATTATCAGATGAGATTTTGCAACAAAAACCACAGAGACAACATCAGAAATCACACCTAGAAATCTCTACATTTGTTTGTTCTTCTAAAAGGACTGAACTTTACCCCACTAACCATGCTCTTCAGACACGAAGATCTTCAAGCTACTGGTCTCTAGCTAGATACACCCAATTGCCATGGAAATAAAAGATACAGCTTATATGAGCTCCCTGTTTCAAGCTATGTTTGCAGTACAAAAAAAAAAGGTGGAATTCTTGAAGAGGAAGATAATGTGAACTTTGTGGTTCATCATGGAAACCAAATCTAAGTTTTTTATAAATCTTTTCTCGGCTCTCTTTTTCCCCTTCAATTGCACACCCGGGCCACCCAGATGTTTACTGCCCAGAACGTTTCTTGCGTTTTCTCGGCAACCAAACACAAACCCACATGCTTAAATCTAACGTTCCCGAAGGAACTGATGAGAATCTCGTTAAAGCCCCAAGATTTTGGAACCTCATTTATCAAACAAAGATTTAGCTACTCTGAATGGGAATCTGACCCTGCAAAGCATACAGTAGACTAACCTGGACCATGGGATTTTCTAGATACTTGATCGGACGGCGGAGACCGTCCGGAGCACGGTCGGTGGAAGAAGGAGGCGCAGCGGATTAGCGCCGCCATTTTCAAGCTCTCTGAGGATAAAACCACCGTTCCTGTTTGCGCTATCGCCGGGTTGTTTTATACTGTCAAATTATCCGAATTAATTACACCATTAGCCGAGATGTTCTTTTTAATTGCCCTCCTATTTTGTCTTAATTACGGTAATACCCTTTTTAATGCGTCAAAGACCTTTCAAACGGTACGTTTTGTTCAGTCCCTTCTCGTGCCCGCTCGCGAGACTGTCCGAGTGCTCTCTCTCTTGCCGGCGGAGTCTTCCTCTCGGGGAAGGGTTTTAGGGTTTTAGGGTCAACCGAGCGAAAACCCTAATCAAAGTTCAAGCTTTTCCGCGCTTCTGATTCTTGAAAGGTTTTCGCTTGAAGTTGAAATCTTGGATCTTTTATTTTTCAAGTTTCAGTAGTATTTTGGGATTAGTTTCCGTCGGTGAAGGCGATTGACATGGATATGGATACTTCCCCTGGATACTTCGACCCCGAAGACCTCAGCGTCAGAGAACAATTCCGCCGTTATCGGTAAGAAATTCGCATACCCATTTTGCTATTTTAGTCACTATATCTCGATTTTGTGGGCATACGATGTGTAGAGGCTTGTCTGTCAGCAAAATGTTGGGTTTTTGTTGTGTGATTTTTCTGGGATTCGAGTGTTGACTGTAACCGCAGTTTGGTTTGCTGGTGCAGTGTATTTTCATTGGTGAACTGCATTTGAATTAGGATTTGAGGTTTTAGGTCGTGAAATCTTGCATGTGGGGTTAATTGTGTAACTGAATTTTCCCGTGGTATGTTTTGGGAACTCTATATCGAGATGACGAGATTTGCATAAGGACACCAGTCTGTACAACTTCTGTTCTATCTTTTGTCTCACGCATAACTGGCCATAGTTTCCATCCGCATCACTGTATATGTTTACCTACTCGTTTGTGTGCTTGAGGTGCAACATTTGATGCCCATGTATGTCTAATAATGCGTTACGTGCAGGAAAAGACACTCTACATCACCACAACAGGAAGGCATGAATCCAAATGTCAGTGAGAGCAGATTATTGTATGATGGGCATAACATTCATAGTCCAACTAATACAGCTTTGCTTCTTGAAAACATCAAAGAGGAGGCCGACAGCTTTGACACTGACCATTATGAAGGAACGCATGCAAAACTGTTCTCTACTTCCAGAATAAACTCGGTGGCCGAAAGTTCTGGAATTATGGATGCTGATGATGAAGCTTTGTTCCGTCGAGTAGAAAGCCACTCATTGAACACTTGCAAGATCGAGAATGATGAGTTGGCAGAGAGTGGAGACACAACTTTTGCTCTATTTGCTTCCCTATTTGATTCTGCTCTTCAAGGTTTGTGTAATTTGTGATCGTCTGATAAAAATTGACTGTGGAAACAAGTATTTGTGAATGCAAGTGTAATGTGGTTTCCAATATTTAAAATTTCAAACTAATCAATGATCTTGCAGCTAGGCTGTTTTGATGTATATTGATATCGTAATTTCATGTTAGTAGGTTTTCCTTATAATTATTTGCTAGAATACGCTCTACAAAAACTGGTTATCCTTTGAAACAATTATGATCTCTTGGTTCTGCAGGATTGATTCCCATCCCTGACCTAATTTTGCGACTTGAGAAATCATGCAGACATGTTTCACAATCAATTAGGTATGTCCTCAGGCGCTGAATGCAGTTAAAGCCATTAAAATTCTTCAACTCTAAGCTCTTTTGCTCGTTTTTTTCTTGTCTTCTTATCCTCTCTAGGTATGGTTCCAACATAAGACACCGGGTTGTAGAGGATAAGCTTATGAGACAAAAGGCGCAGTTTTTGCTTGATGAGGCGGCCTCCTGGTCCCTTTTGTGGAGTCTTTATGGAAAAGGTCAGATCCATTTCCTTGTTGTCTGGCTGTTTTGTTGAGGGGGAGGATTGTGTTAATTTTGATAAGTGCTATCTGATAGAGCATTGCCTTGCGGGCAATATTTTCATGCAATCAAGCGTGAGATTGTCTAGGTTAATCCAGTTAATAATTTTAAATATCGTACCGGGGTTGATTTGTGAAATCTATGGTGTTATTGAGGATATATCTTCCATCTTGCAGCTACAGAAGAAGTTCCTGCGACATTCATCATGGTGATACTGTCTTTCTTATGTCTTTTGTATGAAACAATTATTTTAGGTTTAATGCATCTTGTTAATATAATTATTTGATTCTGTTACTTTGGGCAGTCTCCAACAACATCTCATTTGGAGGCTTGTCAATTTGTTGTAAATGACCATACAGCACAGTTGTGCCTTCGGATAGTTCAGTGGCTTGAAGAATTGGCCTCAAAAGCACTTGACTTGGAAAGGAAGGTGGATGGTCTTTCCAATCCTTGTTCCCCTTTTGGAACCTCATTTATCAAACAAAGATTTAGCTACTCTGAATGGGAATCTGACCCTGCAAAGCATACAGTAGACTAACCTGGACCATGGGATTTTCTAGATACTTGATCGGACGGCGGAGAGCGTCCGG
>NW_010966725.1:759948-772742 GCF_000463585.1 Tarenaya hassleriana
TCTTTCCCCCCCCCCCCCCATTTTTCAGCTTAAATATGATGAATGCCATTTTGGAAAGATACTCAATCGGTTGATGTGTTGTGGTAGTCTTGTCCCTGGTAGCCTGATGCTTAGGTTGTGGTTGTATAATATTACAGGTTTTTCTTGTCACTTTGTCAGCCTTTTCACCCTTTCCTGATAAATAAATACTAGATGGATGGAGGAGTTGTGTTGGAAGGCCCATCAGAATATAATTGCTTCAGAAATTAGAGTCAGTCGTCATGTTTGTGGTGGAAAACTGTATGATAAAGTCCTCAAAACAATATCTTTCACATGTTCACAGGTACGGGGATCTCATGTTGGTACTTATCTTCCCCATTCTGGAGTCTGGCACCATACACAAAAGTTTCTCAAGAAAACTGGTTCTGCAGCTGACACTGTACGCCATCTGGATTTTGATGCTCCAACTCGTGAACATGCTCGTCTTCTTTCTGATGACAATGTAAGTCTCTTGTAGATTTTCTTAGATATTGTGTTCGGTTATTGGTGATGTTTGTCTCAGTTGCTTTTTAATGTTGGAGTGGCTTTTCTTTCCTATTTTGCTTCAATGCGTCCATTCAATATGAGATGCACGCCACAACCAAACAATGTAGGCGAGTTGTGGATGAAAAATATCAAATAATCTCCCTGATAATTGCCTAGGATTTCTCTCTTTTCCCCTTCATTGGTGGTCGTGAAGGCTCCTTTGTTTTATACGTTTGCAATTAGCCTCTCTTTGGATGCTTTTGTATATACTGTGAACTACATGTTTCCGTCTTGCATTTGCTGTATGGATAAGGCCTATATTAATAATTACTTTGTGTCAGAAACAAGATGAGTCTCTTCTGGAGGATGTTTGGACTTTGATAAGGGCTGGAAGAATAGAAGAGGCATGTGGTCTTTGCAGGTCTGCGGGGCAGGTAATATCTCTAGGGATATGGTCTCTGAAAGGCTAATAAATTAGAAGAGTTTAATGCTTATTAATGGCAATCAAAATCTTGGCAGTCATGGAGAGCTGCGACATTATCACCCTTTGCTGGATTGGATATGTTTCCTTCTGTTGAGGCCTTGGTAAAGAATGGAAAAAATAGGACTCTTCAGGCCATTGAGCTTGAAAGTGGCTTTGGCAATCAGTTTCGCCTATGGAAATGGGCTTCCTACTGTGCATCAGAGGTGATGAAGATTACTCTCCATGGTTTTGTTGCTTTCTTATGAATTTAATATTTTCTGTACCATTTTCAATACACATTTGAGTCCACGGAACTCAACCTGTTCTTTTATTCCTTTCCTTTTGAAGAAAATTGCAGAACAGGATGGCGGGAAACATGAAGTTGCTGTTTATGCATCCCATTGTAGCAACTTGAAGCGCATGCTACCAATCTGTACTGATTGGGAGGTAAAGACGAGAAACATCTGCAAAATCATACTTTTATCTTTTCCTTTGTTTATAGAAATTTTAGCATAGTCCATCACATCTTCTTGGTCAACAACACTGGAAAATATTTGAGGTGCTCCCTTGTAACTAAATTCACTCATTAATTAAAGCCCAAATCCTGGCCATTCACTCATGAATCGTGTATTCTTCTTGGTGCTTTGTTATTCAGTACTCCTTTGTTTAACATGGAGCTATGAATGCTGTGGCATACTTGTTTGCCTGATGATTATTCAAATGCTACAACGTTGATAAAGAAGAAAACTCAAAACTGTAGTCACTGTCGGGGTTATGCTTATGCCAAAGCTTACTTTATATTTCGTGGGCATTGACTCTGTTTTATTTTGCCTGAACGGTAATTCCTTTGCAGTCAGCTTGCTGGGCAATGGCAAAATCATGGCTTGATGTTCAGGTTGATATGGAAATTGCCCAATCAAGGCCAGAGTTAACAGAAAGGTTAAAAAGTTGCATAGATGCAACAGATGGTAGTCCTGAGGCAATGCAAAACGGTTACCAGGCTTCATATGGCCCAGATGATTGGCCCCTCCATGTTCTAAACCAACAACCACGGGATCTTCCCGCTCTTCTTCAGAAACTCCATTCAGGGTATATGTAAACACATATTAAGATATATCTCTTTTACTCATGTCAAGAGCTACAACCTAATGGATTGTTTTTCTGTTTTTTTTTTCTGCTCCTTAGGGAAATGGTGCATGACGCTGTTGTCAGAGGATGCAAGGAGCAGCATCGGCAAATTCAGGTGCTCTATTCACCTATTGTTTTCTTATATAGCTGATAATAACCAGAAATTCTGATTCAATATGTAGTGAGTAATGCTGAGAGACCCATCCCTTTAGTTTAGTCCATATCACCGGTGTAAAGAGTTCATGTTCTGTACTTCACTACTAGCCTTGGGAGATCCTCTGACTGAGTAAACATCCATTGAAAAATATGCTCTAGCTCAACTTTAGCTTAAGATGAAAAGTTTGTGGTTCTAGCTGCCATTGATTTTGCCTTTTGTCCTTTTCTTGGTCTGGTCACATCTTTTGCGGCAGCGGCAGCATTCATTAATGGTTTTAATGTTACAGATGAACCTTATGGTGGGGAATATTTCGCATCTTCTTGATATGATATGGTCATGGATAGCTCCTTTAGAAGATGACCAAAGCAACTTTAGGTAATAACCTCTATGGCCTTGCTTTATCAATGTATGTCTGGATTATAATTTTCTGTTCGAATCTTTCCTGGATTATTTTCAGCCGATGCAACAAAAATACATGTTTGAAAATAGCACATCATCTATTTGGAATGCGAATGATCTTTAAATGGCAAATATCTGCTGGTCTGTGGATTTTTCTTGGTTGATATAACGGAAAACTAGATGTGCGTTACTTTCTGCCTTATTGAAAGCTTGATTTTGAGACAGTTGTGGTTCTTGCAGGCCACATGGGGATCCCCATATGATAAGATTTGGAGCCCACCTTGTCCTTGTTCTTAGGCACCTGCTCTCTGATGAAATCAAGGATTCTTTTAGAGAGAAGCTCATGAATGTTGGCGATCTTATTCTTCACATGTAAGTCACTTTGAGTTGTTCCACGTTCGCGACAGAGTATATATTAAGGTCATATGTACTAATTCCTGGTATATGACATGCATATATGCTAAATTAGCCTTTTGATGACTTGTAAAATTGTTTCAGGTATGCAATGTTTTTATTTTCTAAACACAATGAGGAACTAGTAGGAATTTATGCTTCTCAGCTTGCCCATCACCGCTGCATTGAGCTTTTTGTACACATGATGGAGCTAAGGATGAATAGCAGGTAAATTCTTTGAATATTATAGATTGCATTGGTCTACTTGAATAAAGATGAAATGTGAAGTTTGCATCTAGAAACAGCATACTTATCTGCGTGGTAATTTGAATATTTAACTTACAACATATTTGATTTCTGTATTAACTCTTGAGAAATTTGATTACTACAATTCATACGAGAACTTGAATTAACTGCTTATTTTCTGCGAGCAAAGTGCATCTACTTGCATTCAGACTCTTTTCTTCCATTCATTTTGTACGTGAGATTGCTGGTGGATAGTTAGCAGAAGAGACAGTCATTTATATTTTGTTGTTTACCATCTCTCTTTGTTTCAATTGACTAGCATTTTGCAATATGTTAACCACCACATTTTGCATAGAAGGCATAAGATTGCGTGTTTTTTTTAAATTGTTGTTCTCCCTTGCTTGACTTAGTGTGCATGTGAAGTGCAAAATCTTCCTTTCTGCTATGGAGTTCTTGCCGTTTTCTCCTGTTGATGATTCACAAGGAAATTTTGAAGAAATAATCGACAGGTATGTGAATGGTCTAGAATCTTTTCCTGCTTTATACTATGGTACAAGTCAGATTCACTTCACTCTATTTAGCTAATCTAATGAAATTTTGCGGAACATCTGCAGGGTTTTGTCAAGATCTCGGGAAGTCAAACTTCCAAAATATGATCAGTCACTCGATGTTGCAGAGCAGCATCGGCAGCAGAGTCTTCAGAAGGCTATAGCTATTCAGTGGCTATGTTTCACGCCTCCGTCCACTATAAAAGATGTCAAGGATGTTAGTTCCAAACTACTCCTACGAGCTTTGATGCATAGGTAATGCTCAATAATATTGAGTCAATATTGTGGGCACGTGTGGTTTACTCACATATGACATGTCGGATTGTCGGAGCTCATGCATCTTCCCACATACATATTTGCTTCCAAAAACTGTATGCTTTGTAAATCTGGTTTATCCTCTTTTTCACCATCCTTTTCTGTATACTAACTAATGTTAGGATTAAAGGATCAGGAGTGGTAATATGTTTCCCTCTCTTTTTACTCGTTGTCTTGTCTTTTCCTTTGCCTTTTTCGCATTTTATAATTTCTTTTCTCTTTTCAGCAACATACTTTTCAGAGAGTTCGCTCTGATTGCCATGTGGAGGGTTCCTTCGATTCCTGTAGGTGCACATACGCTTCTTAGTTTTCTTGCTGAACCTCTGAAGCAACTGTCAGAAAATCCAGAGACACTTGAGGACTATGTTACTGAGAATTTGCTAGAATTTCAAGGCTGGGTATGCTTGACTGCATTTCTTGTTTTTTTCTTGTTTCCTTTGATTTAAGTATTTGATGTCTGGACCGCTTTAATGCAAATTTTCTGTTGAACAGAATGAGTACTACTCCTGTGATGCAAAATATCGCAACTGGCTCAAAATTCAGTTGGAGAATGCTGAGGCCGCTGAACTCTCGGAAGAGGAAAAGCAAAAAGCTGTCATAGCAGCTAAAGAGACTTTGGATTCTTCTCTGTCGTTGCTCCTTAGTAAGTAGCTTTATCTTTTATAATACCTTAGTGGCATGCATGTAACTGTTGCATATTAACACTTATTGTAAATGATATTAAATGCATTGTGTCTTGGATCTTATATTATAGGAAAAGAGAATCCCTGGTTGACATTTCTTGAAGACCATGTATTCGAATCAGAGGAACCTTTGTTCCTTGAGTTGCATGCAACTGCTATGCTCTGCTTGCCTTCTGGTGAATGTTTGCACCCAGATGCCACTGTTTGTGCTGCTCTTATGAGTGCACTTTACTCTTCTGTGAGCGAAGAAGTTGTTCTAGATCGCCAGTTAATGGTACTCTCTCTAGTCTATATCTTCTATTCAACTGTTACCCTTTGCAATTGCAGAGCCTAGGCTAGAATATGCATATTATGATGGCATTAGGCATGAACACTTGTCTAGAATGGCTTTGTAAAGGTTTGAGATAATTTCTATGGAGAATTCACCCTTGAGAGCTGGGAAGCAGTTTATTTTCCTCTGCTATTTATGTTGATCTTCGGTTGCAGATAAATGTCGCAATTTCATCCAGGGACAATTACTGCATCGAGGTTGTGCTTCGATGTTTAGCAGTAGAGGGTGATGGACTTGGGCCTCATGATATAAACAATGGTGGCATTCTCAGTGCAATCGCTGCTGCTGGCTTCAAAGGTTATTAAATAAATGGAATATTTCTTTCATTGTGATTATTTTTCTGAAGGGGAGCCTTGACACACTGTTTAAGGTGTTGTCATTGTGACCTAGAGGTCATGGGTTCGAGTCGTGGAAGCAGCCACTTGCAGAATATTTTCTGCAAGTTAAGGTTTGCCTACAATACACCCTTGTGGTGAGATCTTTCCCCAGACCCCCGCTCAATGGGATGCTTTGTGCACTGGGCTGCCCTTTGTGATTATTTTCCTCCTATCTGGAATGCAATCCGGATACGGTTCATTAAGCTTGAAACGGGCATCAATAAAAGGATAATTATGCTTACGACAATTGATTACAGGTGAGCTTCCTCGGTTCCAGTCAGGAGTTACAATGGATATATCCCGCCTAGATGCGTGGTACTCAACCAAAGATGGTTCACTCGAAACACCTGCTACCTATATTGTGAGGGGCCTTTGCAGGAGATGCTGTCTTCCAGAGCTCATTCTTCGGTCTATGCAGGTAAAAACCTACCAGGAGAATCAAAGCAGGAAAACGAATGGAGCCTATTCATCTCTCAGATTCCATTGGCTCAAAAAATCCTATTACATTCACTGTTTTCACAATCCATTTTTTAGTTTCGGTTTGTGTACTTCATTGCAGAGAAGTAGTCCTTATAATTCCCTTTCATTGGTGGAAGTGATAAAAGACTGACTTGCAGGTTTCTGTTTCTCTGGTGGAGACGGGCAATCCGCCTGAAGACCATGATAAATTAATCGAGCTGGTGGCTTCCGAAGAAACTGGTTTTCTCCATTTGTTCAGTCAGCAGCAACTACAGGTTAGCAAAATTATCAGTCTTTTAGTCCATTTCCTATCTTCACTCTGAAACACTTCCGTAGCTTCTCGCCCATCTGCATCGTGCATTTCTTTTTTCGCCTAGTTAACTATTGGCTTGCCCAACTTCTCCGTTCCACCTTTCTTGTGGCAAGATGTCGGTGAACTGATTACCAAAAAAACATCTAGAATACAGAAGAATTTTGTTCTTCCAGACACTTTTGGAGCTGTCTGATAAATATCACGGTAAATGTTTGATCAATTTGGGTGGAAATGATGCAGGAGTTCATGTTGTTTGAGAGGGAGTATTGTATATCCCAGGTGGAGCTTCAGGAAGAACTTTCATCTTGAGTACCAATGGCGTGTTCCATCGTTTCTCCTTTTCCCCATTTCTTTCATTTTCTTTGGTTACTGTAAATTGTGCCGTTGCTCTGTCTTCTCCAGTCTGTCTTTCTCTGAAAGTATTTTTTTTCGAAGGCTTGAGCTCAAGTTTCTTCAAAATTCTGTTTCCTTTCAAATGTTGTATGCATCTTCGTGTTTCTCCCCAAAGGCAAAAAACAAGAAAGAAAAAGACATGTTCCCAAGTTGAAGTCGGTAACATGTATTGGAAATTCACAACATTTTGATTGTCTTGGAAGTTCAAGTTTCTTGCAATACTGTAGATTGAGTCTAGATCTTCAAATACAAGTGTTTTATTTTCTTATTCACAGAACTTCATAGTTCACTCAGGATGGTTCGAGCTGCAACTCTCCGGTTCAGAATCCAAGTTCAGGTAATTAAGTTTGTCTACCTTAAAGCGCAGACAGGAGCCTCTCGTGCTCAGTCCTAACGTGGCTTCTGGTTATGTCCTTAATGGAGGGACATCCTGATAGGGCCATGGTAAGCTCAAGCTCATCCTTCAACATTTTAATCACTCGTTTCACTCCTTCTTCTCCATTAACCGCGAGTCCATAGATTACAGGCCTCCCTATCTGCATCAGCAGAAGAAATCATCAGAGATTTCATTACATCAAGCTCTTGGAAACCGAAAAGTTTTGAATGCTTAGGAGCTTACAAGCACAGCTCGGGCACCAAGAGCTAGTGCCTTGAAAACATCCGTTCCTCGTCGTATTCCTCCATCAAGCAGAACTGGAATCTTCCCTCTAACAGCCTGAGCAATCTAATGTTTCCCGAAAAGAGTGATCAACCTCAAGACACTGCATTATTAGTTACATAATTGCATTGCTCGAAGTGGATGTGTCACTGACCTCTTCTAGAATGGTTATAGTGGCTGGTGAGTAGTCAAGCTGCCGAGCTCCATGGTTAGATACAACGATCCCGTCTGCACCAATCTCCATGGCCTTTATAGCTGCCAATAGCAGTACAAAGGATATAACTCTTTAACACTTTTTGTCCAGTGTATCGGAAGACAACTTCAATATGACAGTTGAATCTTACCATCATCACGGGTGAGTATGCCTTTGAGCAGAATAGGTAACTTCGTAACAGATTTTAACCATCCTATGTCCTAAATGTTTATTTTCAATCCATCCATCAGTACACCATGTATGTGGTTAGAAACTATCCATGTATTGACTGAACTCACATTGTCATGGAACCATTACCTTCCAACTTAAAGAAGCATCAAATGCATTATTGGCAAAAACTTCAGGTCCTGAACCTTCATTCTGCAGAGAGGTATCACAACAATTGGTGAGGTTTCACTTCGTATGAGATGCACAATGGTTGATGTCTTCTGCATTGCATGCAAAATCTCTACTCACAGATCGAACTTCTGTTGATATAAGGCCTTCGAAATTCTTAAGCTTAGGGGAAATCATTCTGCAAAAATAAAGGGTATCCTTTCTTTAAAAGTGCCAACAACAGAAGCACCTTCTTCTGAAATTAGATACTGCAAAGGTAAAACTTGTCCCGGAGGATGATAACAGAGAAGCAACTGAATTCGTCATCATAATGTTGGAGGCTCGAGATTAAAAACTTCGGTTTAGACAGAGTAAGAGAAACGGTGTTAACCTGTTCTTTATATCCGCTTCTCTTCTACCAAGCCTAGGAACATCTACAGTCAGAACTAATGCCTTGTATCCAGCTTTTTCTGCTCTTTTCACCACTTGAGCAGTTATATCGCGTCTTTTGAATACCTATGAAGACACATTCACGAACTAATAATTAAGGACCCGACCCATGAAAAAAAAAGGAACATTTATCTAACACAAAAGCAGCTCAAGTGAAACTCGTTACATATAGTTGAAGATACCGAACGGCATTGCAGCAGGAAGCAACCTCCTCGACAGTGCAAGTAGACATGAATGACACAATCTGAATTCACAGAGAAACACTACATCATCCACAACCTTAAAACCAAACATGTAGGGTTTTGTCTGTAAATAGGTAGGTAATACCATGATGGTGTTAGATGCAGCTGCAGCTCTTGCTGTGGCGATTTCTCCTAGCACAGAAAAATCAACAGCTGAAGCATCTTTTCTACACTAATCACCATAACAGAAGTTATGAACACAAACGCACCTTCTGGATGAGCAGCCTTGTGCATGGCCGTTGGAGCAATCATGATGGGAGCTGAGATCCTGTGACCCAATATGCTCGTAGACATATCTATGTTGCTCACATCAACAAGAACCCTTGGACGCAACCTGATAAACACATGATTACCAAATCACTTATCCGGTGCTCCTCGTCGTATCACCTTAACCACTCAAAGGATAAATCATACAATACAGTACATGATTCTGTGGAATGCTTCCACATTCTCCTTCAGCGTTTGCTGGTCTTCAGCTCCCCCGCTGTAGAAATCATAGTACATCTTAGGGAGGACCCTCTTTGCCAATTCCTGAAACTCATCCACGTTTACAGCTTCATCTGCCATCAATCTACAATAGAGGGAAAGGAAATAAATTTACAGTTAAGAACAGCCATCAGCTCCGTCCGAATGTGGACCTTGCCTCCCCAAGAAGACGCACATAACTTCACTACCTTCACTACATGGTTTGAATTACTAAACTGAATCTTCATATTATATAATCACCTTTCTCACCCAGTACACCAACAAACTACATAACCAACGTTGGCAGATGCAACCAAGAAGTAAACTAGAATAGATTATCTAAGCAGATCGTTAACCAGTGCCGTTTGCTTTCACATATCTGTCAAAGCTGAAAGATAATTTGCTTATGAAACAAAGCTTCGGATTCGAACAAGTAATTACTATTTGATATTGAAACAAAGTTTGATTTGTTCATAACCCCAAATATTACTGAAGATAGTTGTGGCAAACCCATCAAACAAAAACCAGAAATAAATAAGCTTGATTTCATACCCAGAAACTTGAACAAGTTTTTCAAGTCCGCAGCAGGAGCAAAACTCATCAAACGTACACGAAATCCAGAAAAAAAAAAAAAAAAAAAAAAAAGCAGCCGAAGAAGAGTTATCGAGAGAGCTCACGATTCGGAGAAGCCGAGAAAGCGAGGTCGGCAAATGGCGATCACTGTATTGTCAAGGAAGAAAATGGGAAAACTTTATCTGATTTCTTCGTTTCAATGCGGACCGGGGACCGGGGACAGAAATTTTGTTTTAAGTCTTTTGAACTTTTTCAGAGTTTGGTTTTTAAATTACCTAATGTTAGTTTTACAAAAAAAAAAAGAGAATATAAGTTAACAAAAAAAAAAAGAATATATGTATATATACATATATATATATATATATGTGTATGTGTAATATATGCACAAATATATATGCACACATAATTGTATCACTTTTTATTCTCTTTACAAATGTTAAAGTATTACGATTGCCCGTAACAAAATAGCTCCACGCGCCTCTTTTCCCTGTTTTTATGAAAATGACGAGAATCAATGGACTATAGTCCAGCGATTTGGTGTGCGTGGCATCCACGCGCTATATGTGCGCGTGTGATTTACCATAAAGACGTGTATGTCACGCGCTCGGTAATCAATTTCGAGTGAGATTTAATCAGACCTCCAACGGGTTCTAATGGGCCCACAATGGCCTCTCTAAGCCCACATTCTATTGAAAGATTATTACATGCATGTATTTGGGCTAACGTGGGCCTAATTTAGTCCATGAAGATTTTACCTTTTAATAACAAAGGTTAAGAATGCTGGGATATTATTGGACCGATCGCCAGAATATCCACTCGAGACATTTTAGTTTCAAAATGAGCTGCTCTTATCCGGAGTTTAGTGATATTTCTTTTGGTTATTGTTGGATTTTTTTAAAAAAAAAATGACTTCATCAATTTCATTTTATATTTAATTCTATTTAAATTTATTTTCCATAATAAAATATTTCTTTTTATAATAAAAAATGCGAGTTTTGGAGAATTATAATTTTTTTTATATTAATTTCCAAACAATTTTTAGAATTGGACAATATGCCTATTTGTATCAATTAATAAAAATTGTTAGCTTTCAAATTACCAAAAATAATTAATGCACTCAATATTATCCAGCAAAAATTAAGAAAGAAACAGCGGGAAGGGGTCTGAGATGTCTCACGCGCTCAAATATTCCAAAACTTAGATTTGGATCAAAAGGCCAGGGATTTTTAGCTCGTGTTGTTAACTCGCGAGGCATGCGCGTATGAATATGTATTCCACACGCTAATTACGAAAAAACCGGTATGCTTCGGGCCCAGGAATTAGAGTGGGCCCATACAACTCGTTGACCCAATATGGCCCATACAACTCGTTGGCCCAGTATGGGCCATTCATTGATGTATATATCGACATTCAAACAAATTTATAGCAAGGGAATATACATATATATATATATATATATATATATATATAAGAAATGTAAAAACTTTTGTGTTTGATTCTGGCTATGGAAAAAGTGTTAATAGAGTTTGAGATTATTGAAGAAGTAAAAAGGGTGCAAGAGAGAGGTGATAATGTTGGATACAATTTACAAAGTACAACCATCGGTAAATAAACAGAGAGAAACAGGAGGAGGAAGATGAGCCTTTTCACATACACATCCTCTTGCCATGGCCTTACATGAGAGGATCTTTACCTTTCTATACACGCTTCCTTTACATCATCTTCCCAAACTATTTTTGCTGCAAGAATCTGAGTATTGAGCTCATCATCTCGGCCTTGAATCACTTCCCTTGCTACGAAAATTGGAGAGCGAAAAGAATGACCGAGGTGCTGCATAGTGCAAAGAATTTGAATGAGCAAAAGCATTTGTATTAGGTGATAAGATCTCGGCTTTCCGATAAAATATATACAGAGTCTCATCATGATGACAGAGAAGTGTGAAGACCATTCGGAGTTTCAGGCATAGAACAAGCGACTGATCTCACCTTTGACAGAATTTCCCGACATCTGATCCTCCTTCAGCTTGAAGTTCATCGCAGGAGCTGTCATGGAATTGCCTGTTGTTCTAGCTGAAACAATAGACAATTAGATCGTCCTATCAGATCTCGACCAAACTTCTTTGATAGCCAAGAAAATGAGCCCGGAAAAAAACAGAGTGGGAAACTTTCTGGCTGTGTTCATTAGCTTCTGTACAAACACTTGTATAGAGTTCTCTGCAACAACCTTCCACATGCAACGACTATATTTCTGTACATCAAAACTATGTATCTGACATCACATCCTTCAGACCCAGATGGACATGCACACAAACATGCATGGAAATACATGAAGTCTTACCAGACAAGCAGAGCGATAAAAGCTAACACAAGAACATCGCAAGCTTGTTTGGAAGGTTCATTTCTTGAACCCACAATCACTTGATCATGTGTAAGTTTGGTTGTAATGTAATGTCTAATATGGAATGAGAATGCAATAAGTGCATTGATAAAGATCAAATTTACCTTGTTCGCTAAATAGCTCGCTCTCGTTGAAGCTCTCAACGGAGGGATGACTCTGCAAGAATCCCATTCTCGATTTTCTCAAGTCTTCTGAAGACCGATATGCAGGATCTCTTCCATCTTCTGTATCATCATCTCCTTCAGAAGTTGTAGCTGATATCCAGTCAACCAAACTCTCTGTTCCTCGGTTTTTTCTACCAAAGTTTAGTAGCCTTTTCAGCCCTTTTGTCATGTCCTTGCGGGATTGGTTTTGGGATGGATTGCCAGCATTAACACGTTTCTGAGCTGCTCCCCATTTCTTTCTCATTTGAGTTGCATCGTCCTCCGCATGGTTAAGAGACGGAAAATTCCAGAATGCAGGACTACCCACTGGAGAGTCCACAGAAACATCAAAATCAGATGCCTCATTTGGATAGGAAAATTGGTGCTTCGCCCTTGAGCTCCACGAAACAGGACATTCACCTGAAGGATGCCTTGAATTCATAGCACCGTGTAATTCAGCATTTGAGCCGTGGTCATCCCTAGAAACAGATCTCACTGCTTCATCGTTTCCAGCCCCAGTATCACCCCATTTGTCAAACCCTTGGCTCAGTCTTGGTTTCCCATTTTCTGTATCGGCACAGGCTTCGACTTCCATGGCCTCGAGATCTTCTTCCGCTCCCTCTTTCCC
>NW_010966725.1:773243-889452 GCF_000463585.1 Tarenaya hassleriana
TCTTTCCCTGCATCCTCTGACCCCTCGGACTCAAAGGTATGTTCACCATACTTCTCATCATTTCTGAAACTCTCAGAGCCGTCTGAAACTTTTAGCTGGGCAATATCAGAACCGATACCTAGTCCAAGATTGGTACATTCTATCCCATTTTGCTCCTGATCAAGATTCAGAGGGATGGTAACACTATCATCAGACTTCGTAGGAGACAACTCTGCTAACTCAGCAGCTTCAGAAGCAGTTTTCCTGAGGTTCGTCGGCCTCTGAGGTTTTTCTTCTTCATTTGTACTCTTTGGGCGGGCAGAGTTTCTTGCCTGTAGACGGAGACCAGTTTTTCCAGGCCCAGAGGATAGTTTCATGCCCTCCTTCTTTACGTCAGAGAAGTTGGGGACTGACTGTGCAAGAGATTTGTCTGAATGCACTCTCCGTTTAACAGAGCTAGTGGTAGAAGCTTTAGCCGTTGACCGTAAACCTGATGTAGCAGTAGTTCGAGTAGCCAAGAAATTATTTTTGTTTTGTTGAAGCTTCTTACTCTGGTTGATCCTAGAAACATCCCCATCTTCTTCACTCTGAAATGAGCTAACCGGATGCTGTCAAATCATCACATTATCAGATTAATTAGAAAACGAAAAATAAAACTTCATCATATCCTACCCCAAGTACTCTTCAGTTTCAGAAAGCTTAGTATACCTGTTCCTTTTTGGCACTCATCCTAGAATTGAAGTACACAAGTTTCTCTGCTCGTCGAGCATTTGAATCATATTTTGTTGCAGACACAGAAAACTTGGCCTTCATCTCGGCGCTACTGCTATCAAGTGTATCTTGCATCGCCTTCAATTTGGCTTCCTTCTCAGACCTTCTAGAACTCCATTCTTCCCTCAACTTGGCATCCCTTTTCTCCATATATTTCTCATAGAACTTTCCTCTAGAATCAACTGAAAAGCTGAGATCTGAAAACTTCAGCCTCGCAGTATCCCCATAGTCATTGTTGCCAACCATCTTTGTTGTTGGCGGAGTTCTGAAGTCTGCATCGCTTGATCCTAAAGCGGGTTTCGCCATTGTCTTCCTATCAGGTAGTTGTACAGGAGATGATTCTGAAGCTGCATGTCTTCTAAGCTGTGAAGTTGCCACCTTTTCACTTGGCTTTCCAGCGGGTATACCACGTCGACCAGAACTGGATTGTTCCCCAGGAACACGGAGCATGTGTTCAGCAAACAGTTTCTCAAGCTCATTCGCTTTCATTTTCAATTCATCATTTAGCTCTTGGTTCCCCTTTGTCAGTCTTGTCCTTTGAGCTTGCTCTGCTGGGAATGGATGTGTCAGAGAATCATTCTCTGACCTGTCTGAAACACTTGGCTTTGTACTCGAATCAGCAGAATCAATTCCAGTCCTCTGATCATAAGGCCTTTTTATCTGTTCAGAACCTAAACAAAGAATGAGCAAGAAAAATAATCAAAAGAGAGATGAGCTAATTTGTGTCAATCCAAGCCCATATAAAAAAAAGGAGAAAAGAAAAAGGTTCAATTGTATAACACTTACATATCTGTAGTCATGATCATTTTAAGAATAGGAAGAAAGGAATCAGGAAGCCACAAAAAGACGGAGGATAATCATAGTTAAGCACACAAAACGAATGAGCAAGGATACACAGCAGTTAAAGAAGACTTGACGCAGTAATGCAGATCATAAACATCTGAAATTATAAAGGATGCTATTGCTAACACACAAAATGATTTACCCTGGAACAGGCATGTGAACTAAAATTCACCATATTCCTGTCACTAACCTGCAGAAACCAGTTTCTGGGCCCTCCTTCCCTGGGGATCTTCAACCAATGATGGTTGCCTATCTGAAGATGTTAGCTCTTTTTTCTGAGTTTCCACTGATCCTCCGTTGTACCGGACACTCGCATTGTTAGGTTCAATACCATCCAGATGCTGCAACAGAGACAATGACTGACTCTGGGAATCCCTGGATTGTTGTATAAGGTTCTTGCTGTTCATTTCCAAATCACCCATGTCTGCATTGGATTCATCATTCGTTTTTTCATTCTCTGAGTTATCCAAAGCCCCTCTGGAGCTCACCTCAGAATATGATTGGTTCATACACCTGGAATCCTTTTCCCCACGGACCAAAGAACCATGTGAGACTCCTCGATGTTCCACTTGATTCTTCGTATTCAATTTCACCTTCAAGTCCACCTCCTTGTTTTTTCCCAACAAACTAGAACTTGAATTTTGAATCTCTAATTGGCCCAATCCCAGGACACCGACACCATCAGAACTTGAGATTGCGGGATTGCTCAAACCATTTTGGTGTTTCTGGTCACTGTTAACAAATTGGTTTTGATATACATTGCTTCCATCTTTCAACACTGATGATGATGAGGGTGTGCACAATGGACTATCGCCAGTACCATCTTGCTTGTCATTGCTTAAATCGATGCTCATGTCACTAGCACCACTCCATCTCCGTAACACAACCTTCTCCATACCCATAGAAGATGATAAGTCAGTAGAGAGTCTTTTCACCTCAATGGATTTTCCTGCAGCTGGTTTCCCTCCAGAGTTTGAGCTCTCTTTCTGCTTGTTCTCAAAGAGGTTGATTCTATCTTGCACGCTAAGCCTTCTTGTGAGTTGTTTAGGCTGACTTGACGATGGCTCATTCACCACTGGACCTGTCTCCTCTTCATCATTCTTTTCACTTTGGCTAGTTTGCTGCATGAGAAAGTTGGGATTGGACCTGGACTGACGAAACATGGGAAGCTTTGATTCTTGTTGGGATTCTTCCATCCCAGTTTGATGGCTCCTATCTGTCTGAGATCTAGTCACGTCTTGGAGACCAGATTGCCCTTCACTAGGGTCATCAATAGACATATCAGATCCCCATGATGCTCGTATGGCTTTGTCTTCCAAAGTGGCTCCGCTAGAGCTGATCAGCTCTGGCCTTCTTTGGCAAACTAAGATAAATTTGGTACATACTTCACTGCAATAAGATTAGCAGACGAAGTAAAATGAGAATATGCATCACTGACAATTAAGAAAGCCAAAGAGCAAAACACGTATGGAACTCTAAGATATAGAAGGGCCTCTGCAAAAAAGTGGGATAACTCACCACCTTGACTCTCAGTAACTAATGGTGAGATCCAGATCTTGTAGGTTCAGTTAGATATCCTAGTCATAAAAAATCATCTACATCCACCTAAAAGCAGTTCGCAAGTCTCCATCAGACCAATCCTACCTAAAGTCTATAATCTATTGTGGCATATATAATGCCTGTTTAGGTTTCTGTTTATGGAAAAAAGTTTGTCAGCTAAGATCTAACAATGTCTAACCCATTACCATAAATAGGTGCCTGTATATATATATATATATATATGGGAGATTATACAGAAATCAGATCTAGCAGTTTTGCGGCCTAAAGGTTTGTTTAGGAGGAATACCAAAACACTCTTTAGTATCAAAAGAGTTCAAACTTCACAATAGGATGGGGACCTCACTGAAATTCGGAGACCCAACATGAAGGTTGACAAAATAAAATCTTAACCGCATAGTACACATATCAAAAATTGATGTAGGAATATGCTGGTTTGTAAAAGCCAAAATGTGGATAGCCTCCGCTCTGGAAAAGCTAGAACTCATAATACAGTGCCAAACTTTTCTATGAGAGAAAAATTAAAAAGGTTCCATAAAGGCTTCAATAATGCTCATACAAATAATAGATGTTATGAAGGCTATGAAAAACTTACTTCAAGCGACTGGCCCCAAATTGATCAGCAAATTTCCTTAATTCAGAGACAGTGTCAGGATAGAAACCAGCAGCAGATGCACGATTACATGCAGTGGCTAGGTCCTGCCTAACTGCTGCCAGTCGCAAATCAATAGCTCTCAGTAGCTCCTTCCTGGAAAACATACAATAATGCAATAATAAAATCTTCTTTATATCGCGTTTGAAGTCAGAGCAGATGTGTGCACATATTATCATCTTTGATATCCTATAAAAGAATCATCATTCACCAAATTAGGGAAAGTTTGTTAAGAGTAGAAACAGAGATTTTTACTTTGTCAGATCAGCTGCCGCCATAGCTTCTGTGCCATCTGAACCAAGAAAAGCTAAGCCAGATTAGCAAGGAAAGAAGAACAAATGATTCACAATGTTGGCAGATGATGGAACTCCATGGGTGTAATTGGAAACGATGATGATACAATAATTTTCAGAATGTTTTTAAAATCTGTAGATAACAACATGAGAGGCCACCATATGACAGTAGGAAGCAAGCTTCTGAAAGAGTCTCATTTACAAGCTAGTCTGTCGCCGGTACTGAAGAAAAACTACATTTGTACCTTTTCAAAGACCTCATGTTCAACCAAATAGAAGTTTATGTTACATATGGTCTTAAAGACCCAAAGGTAAAATCAAATCAGCTAATTAGTCTGGTCTTGTAGATGGTTTCTCCAAATCAAGGCGTAAAAATCAGTTACGATAAAGCTTATATGTCGTGGGGGAATAAATCTTGGAAACTCGGCCTATATGAGTCAATCAAGGACCACAGTTACAACTAAAACAAAATACTACTCTCACATCAATAGTGACTTACCCAACACTATCCAGTTCTATTTTTCGATACATTTATCATTACTATACAGAATCTTCAAGTTCATGGACAGAATACACCCAGAAGACAAGTAACAACATACGTACCTCTTGATGTAGATTGCTGATCACCCATCCCCTATTAAAAATTGTAAAAGTCAGTACAAACATCCAAGTTAACATAGCTTTTGCTTTAAATGATTTGAAGAACCTCAGCATATATTTGTCGGGCTGCTTCCAACTGTGACATCTCCACATCCAAAGCGTTTACCAATTCCAAGACCTCTGGAGTGCTAACAAACCGTACAAACCTATAAACCAGCAAGCACAAGAAAATCAAAGTTTTAGCATAAGCCCTGATCCAAAATACACAAATATCAGGTTCTGCATTACATATAACCTTTCAAGTGTCCCTTTTGTGAACCAAGTTTCAGCATGTTTATTGCTTTCAACTTCTAGCCTGATAGACTGAACTGCCTCGGCAACCTGTTCTTTTGCCACTTTTAAATGAGCAACAAACGGCTTTACTAGTCCAGAAGCCAGCTTCTCCGTAATCCCGGCACTAGATACAAACAACTCGCATCTGCCAGAAATGAAAGAGGAGAAGATTATCCAAAAACCCTACAAGCACTGGCACTATAACAGTGAAAAGAAGAATCATTCTGTAATTCAATTACCTTGATCGCCTCGGGGAAAGCTGGAAGATGGCATAGTCAAGGGGTGTAGAGGACTTCATCTTCTGCTCGAAACTATACAACCTTGTACAAAATCTTCGTCTTAATATCAAACTTATCGCTTAACATCAATGTTGAACAGCATCAAAAGCTCTGAGTCCATAATTCACATCCTAAGAAACAACAAGGGAAAAGCCATCACTATAACTTAAATGCTATACGAAGAACAAAGTTCCATCACTGACGGATCCACATGAACAGAAGAAACATCACAACTACATTGGCGCTAGAAATAGAAATCTTTCAACTTAAAAGAACAAAGGAGACATGACCAAAATAGTAAGCCCAGAATCCAGAATCAAGTACATTTGCTAGATCCGATTCCAATCATGGAAAATTAAAACTCGATCCAATAAAGGAAACTAATTCAAGACGATTAAGAAAATCGTACAGCCGCATCAAGAAAATCGGAGAATTCAAATTGAAAACAAAGTACATCCCCAACAGGAAAGGAACCACAAGAAAAGAACTTCACTGCGATCGGGGGAACAAAAAAAGTTCAAGTGAAGTGCTTGCCGGATCGTCGAAGTCGGAGTATACCTGCCGAGAAGAATAAGCAAGATCTTCGTGTAGTTAAGGTGAATCGGTATTTGCAAGATTCACATTCAAATAGTGACTCCCATTGCCGAGTCCCTTTCCCAATTTTCTCCTGCTCGGCCTCGATTATGCATTTTCTTCTTCTCAAAGTTTCTTAAAACCCTAACAATGGAGGTGGTTGTGGCTTCACTCGAATCTCACATCACCTTTTCAAATTTTCTGATTTCGAATAGCTTCCGCGGGGAGATTGTGATTTCTCTCTCTCTCTCTCTCGCGTCGTCTCTCCCTCCACCGTGAACACCCTTTTTCCCAAAGATACAGTAGAGAGAGAAATAAGAGAGAGAAAATGCGCTTCAGACAGAAATCACCATTTTTGTAGACGTAAAGTAATTGAGCGTAGACTTGAAACTTAAAAACAAAAGGATTATTATAAAACAAACATGAAGCGAAAGGAAAAAATCGAATTTCCGGAATTACCCTAACACCTAAAATTTACTTTGTTTTCTTTTGTCTTTAAGGAGAGATTAATTAGCCTGATGCACGAAATGGCGAGGAGCATACCAGGGCATTTTGGTAATTCAACTTATAGATTTAGAAGACGGCCAAACATTTGAAAAAACCAAAAGATTCCAGAATTTAACGGTAAAGGACTCGAGGGTGACAATGATTGGACGTTTGAAGAGTAATGAATACATTTGATTACATATATATATATATATATATTATACACTCGCAAATGTTATATACATATATAAAACAAATTTTCAAATAACAAATTATTTGTAAGGGTATTATTTAACGTTATTAGAAAGTAATGTAGTAATTCCATAAACAAATGTAGTAATTCCTGTAAATGATAATTAGCATACGTGGAAAAAAATTATACGAAGGATTAAATGTATGGAAATATAAGGTGACTGTATTATAAATTTATAATTTGGAAGCTGATTTGGTCATTTCTAGTCAGCAAAAAAATAATAATTTTTAAAAACTATCTTACCATTTTCTTACCAACTTTTGGAGACATATTCGTAAACAGATGCTGTGGGTCCCCCAGAAAAATAAAATTTTAGAATAGGAGATCACTTTTTTCTTTAAATTAAATGGAGAATTGACCCGTACATGGAGGGTGGTGAAGAGGGTAGATACACAATGGAATATTTGAAAATTTTATATTCTAATTTTTTTTGTAATCAGATATCTTTAACCAAAGTTCAAACTAATTACTAAGACGAGAATAAATAAATGACTCTAAATTTGAACAAAAAATATGTTTTGCAACCTTCATTTCACGGGTTGTTGCACTGTTAAGTTTAGATTTTTATATTTGAGTTTTATTCAAATATAAAAATAATATCATATATCAAAACTTAGTCTTGTAAAACAATAACGGTATACACTGTTTTATGTGCAAAACTGCAGAGAAGCAAGTGATTAATCAAAGGCTAAACCGATACAAAGCAGCCATATTATATTAATATTACAATCCATCCAATACAAAATGAGAAAAACATCTCAAACAGATTATTAGATGTTTGGTTGTTGGCCAAGAATCTCCAAAAGAATAAAAAAAATGAAAATGTTTGAAACATGAATGCGGGACTCTAAAGTTTCCACTTTTATAATTAGTATCTAATGACGCCAAAAGGTCCATCTAAATCAGATGAATGCATATGATATTTTATAGAAAATTTTTATTTTAAAAAAAAAAACATTTTGTTCAAACATTGCTTTATAGATAATCATGGGTTATAGATAATCATGGGTTGTTGATGCTTTGGACACAAGAAATCTGGACAGGACAAAACATACATAGGTTCATGAAACAAATTATTAAGAACCCACCTCGCTAAACTCTGTGGACTATCTAAACTTACCTCACGCAGTGAAATGGTGAAATAAAACTAACGAGTTTTGGTGAAAGGAGAAGAAACCTAACCAAGATTTCAGACAGTAACCGACGAAAGAGTCCCACATCTAACATGTATGCAAGGAAAATTGAGTCCATACAAAGATATGGACACCCTCTTCCAACAAATTAGTTTTAGACCTATAGACGACGCAACAGTAGAGAAACCGTCAGGAGAGGAACACAAAGATGCATAGCCGCTAGTAATTGAGAAGCCGCCAATCATCGCTGTCTAAAGGGGCAATATTGTTAGAGTCCCACATCTAATGTATATGGGGAAAACTAAATCTTTATAAGATTATGGACACCCTCGATAAACTAGTTTTTAGGGTATTTAGTTGGACCCTGGTTCTATCAAGATAGAGCTAGATTCAAATCTAAAATCAAGAAGAGCTCAAAATTTGCAGAAGAAGATATAAACCCAAATACCTTCAGCAAGCACAGATCAAAGATGTTGAAGAAGAGATCCGATCTGGGTGTCTCAGTGAATCCAGAAACTTGGGTAAGTTAAAGATCTGTTCCACTGGAGAAAGTTAACAAGATTGGCAACAATGACAATAATTATAATAATACACTCTCCTGAATCCTAATGCTGACGACACAGTGAGCATTACCAATGCAGAATGCTATGAATCACGAACTGATTTGCTTAGCTTAACCTCTAGTTACTAACATCGCTGTTATTGTTGATGGCAGCAATGTTGTTGTTCTTACTGCTATGATCCTTACTAGTGTTCCCCATTCCACCGCCTCCACCTCCGTTTCTCCTCCCATGTTGCCCAAGCTGCGTTATCTCCAATTGGGTTTTCATGAAGAACTGCATTCTCTGTAACTCAAGATCCTTCAAAAACTTCATACGCTCCTTCTCCATTTCCACCACCTGCTGAAGCTTCGTTGTCTCTGCTTGCTCATAAGCCTCACCCAATCTCAGAATTGCCCTCGTCAGCTCCATCCATTTGTTTGCTTCTCCTCCTCCACTGTCTTTCTTCTTCTCTGTCTTCAGCCTTTTTGTCAGTGGAGGAGGCGGGAGACTGTCTGCGGAATCAGCAGACATCTCTGTTTCTGATTCCGAGTCGGAATCAACAGCGTTTCTCTTCCTGAAATGCCAACGTTTCGACTCACTGTTCCTTTTCACTATCCCTTGCTGCAATGGTGTCCTCCCCTGCGGCTGGAACGGATTTGATCGGTTGCTCATCGGAATCCCCATAGCAACATTCGGGGATCCTCCTCCTCCGCCACCGAGCGAAGCGGTATGAATCCTCGTCGTGGCTCCAATTAGACGGTCAAGCTTGTCGACCGACATCGGCGGCGGAGTAACCTTCCCTTGTCGGTACAGATTCGAACGGCTGCTCATAGGGATCCCCATCGGAATCTTATTCGATGATCCGCCGCCGCCGCCACTCGGAGAGGACGTCGGGATCTTCGTCGTTGATCCAATCAGACGGTCAAGCTTCTCGAAGAAGACCCATCTGCTGGGTCCACCACCAGCAGACATTCTCGCCTTCTCTTGCTTATACTTCTTCTTCACCGTATCGATCCTGTTCTTACACTGTATATCGGTCTTCGGAGTTTTGCCGTAAACCTCCCTACTGCTCACGATCTCCGCCACCTCCTTCCAGTGCTGCTGCTTCAGATTCCCTCTGCTCAGTTCTAAGTACCTCTCCCCCCACGCATCGATCAACACCGCCGTCGCTCCCTCACTCCAGCAATCCTCTCTCCCTCCTCCGCCTCCTCCGTCTCTGCCGTTGCTGCTACATCCTCCGCCACCCCCACCGCTCGCCTGGACCGGGAGAGTCAAAGCCAACGCGTTCGCATCCTGCCGTGACAACGACACTGGAGAATACGGGGGCGGCCCCGTCGAAGCCACCGTCACCGTGATCCGCCCCACCGGCGGGGTCGACAGTTGATCCGGGGAACCGGAAGCCGCCGGAGAAGGCTGAGAGCGGATCTCGTCGACGTCGTCCATGGATCTGGAAGCCGGCGAAATCGTGGAGAGGGAAATTAGGGTTTGGTAAAAGGATCTGTTCAGACGGAGAGAAGGGGGTCATAACGGGAGGGTGACGGCGTCGGTGAGAGGGGAGGACACGTGGAAAGATGTTGAGATATGGACGGTGTCGACGTGGAGGGCTGTGATTGGTTGGAGAGGGTGAGTTTCCGTCACCGGCGCAAGTGAGAGTTTTGCCGGCTCGGTTAGGTAAGATGAGTCTAGACGGTTTTTCCCCCTTCTGTTTTTTTAATCTTAAAGGGGCGAATTGACGGAAAACGCCATGAAATTTCGATGCAATTACCGGAAATAGCCCCGACAGATCGCTTTTCCGGTGATGTACCGAAACTACCCCTGCCTGTTTTTTTTTCCCGACGATAAGCGAAGAAGCTTCCATGTTCTGTTCTCCTCCTTCGGTCATCATCATTCCACAAGCGGGAAAAAAATTTAAAGAAATCTAATAAATAAATACCTCTTTCTAAATGATTTTTATATAATCCATGCAATTACGTAAAAAAAAAAAATTATCATACATGCGTATCATTATGTAGTTTAAGTTATATCGTCGATGAATAAAATATCAAGTTTATTTATTTATATGGGCTTTGAGTGTTGGGCTAAGTAATGGGTATTTGCGGGCTTAACACCAACAATAACAATAAAAAAGCATTGTCTTTTGTCTTGGTTATGTAACAAAATATCAATAATATTCACAAGCATAAGATACATATACATGTTATGTACATTAATGTATACACATATTAGATTTTTATATTCATATTGGTTATGTACAAATCCATACTCCTCGGGTGGTTCTATTCTCATCAACGGTCCAACGCGTTTATCACAATCCTGTGTGATTACGTGGGAAGAAAAAAAAAACCCAACATCAGATGAAAAAATACGTACAAAGATCCGTACTTTAAAAGAACAAAATTTGAAAAGAGGAAGAGAGGTAAACCAGTCATAAGTAGTGAGGGTTTGGGCATCGACTTCACCAGGTGTTCCAGCTGCATATACACATACAACATTCTTTTTAATATTTATTTAATATATATATATGACGGAGGATTTAACGAAATTCTTAAAAACAAACGCAATCGTAACCAATTATAAAATACGGGGTTTAATTGTAAATACAAAAAATAGAGTCCTTTTCCCAAGTTTGTCAAAACAAGAGGGGGTAGATGACAAATTATTTATTATTTTTAGCATGAATTTAATTTTTTTTAAAAAAAAAGAGTATAGTAATGAGAAACTCACGGGTGTGAGGAGTTCCCGGGTTGCTGCTGGATCCGACCGGAGAATCAGGAAGACGACCGGAATCAATCCTCAAGTTCCGGAGAATTCCGCCGTTGTTTCCCTTCACGACGGTTATGCTCCTCGTCACCGCATGATCGCCGGAGATCTGCGGCGGCGATCGGACGGCGGAGATCTGATCTTTTTGCTTCTTCAGTTTCCCGAGACCGGTCTCCGGCGCCGGACCGGCCACAGTTTCGTCCCAAAGCTTGTGTAGGAGAGTACCCATTTGTTCGAATTACGAAAAAAGATTTTTTTTTTTTCTAGGATTCTTCTTCTTCTTCTCCTTCTCCATC
This sequence comes from Tarenaya hassleriana, assembly GCF_000463585.1. Classification (NCBI taxonomy): domain Eukaryota; kingdom Viridiplantae; phylum Streptophyta; class Magnoliopsida; order Brassicales; family Cleomaceae; genus Tarenaya; species Tarenaya hassleriana. The sequence goes on from NW_010966725.1 coordinate 784,593, forward strand.
TGCGGATTAGGGTTATTATAGGGAGAGAGTCGTTGAATATTTTTGGAGAGGCTAATCTATGGATTTACGTTTACCTTTCAAAATTAAGGAGATTTAATTCAGGGAATACGCTAATTAAGAAAATTTATATTTTCATTCGGCTAGTAGACCATAAATAATTCATTGATACAATGATTTCGATTGTACAAATTAAGCGCAAATTAGGGCAGACAAGTTTGCTACCAATACAACCCAAGTTGCGAAATTGGCTAGGGTTCTTACGGGAAGAAACAAAATTCAGCTACGGGAAGCAGAACAGAACATATTCCAGAGATTCCCCACGATCCAAACAGAAACTCGGTCAAAAGCTGTCAGCGTGACGGAGAAGTCGACAACTGTGTACACTACCATTCTCATAAATTCAGCGAGAGTTTCCACGGAAATGCCAGAGAAAGAAGACAGAAGCTTACCAACGGAGCTTGAAGACGAAAACCCCTCGGCCCGTTCGGGGACTGTCGTTGAGAAGATAGATCCATATTCAAAGAGCTAAACTCATAGACGGACCCCCAAAAAACAAGAAATCAAACGAAACCCGGTGCGAAAAGTTCCAAGCTCTGAGCCGATCGAGAACCGATCAGCGGAATCCGATCAAAACCCAGAAACCTAATCGTCGATTTTCACCAAATGCCAAAAAGAACAAGAAAGTTTGGACAAAAGAACGAGGTTGTCTTCACGAGGCCAAGGAAGAAGCAAAACGTGAATCACCTTCCTCTCCTTCGCTATCAGACACGTAAACTGGGACTGGTATGGTGACTCTCTCTCTCTCTCTCTCTCTCTCTCTCTCCCTCCCTCCCTCCTGTAGGCAAGTCTCGGCTCACAGCCTCACAGGAGTATTTTACAGAAAACTTTCCAATTCTGAATTTTGCTTCCACCAACCCAAACAAGCAAATTGTAATTCTGTATTTATACAAATCTTGACATTATGAAGTACCAGTAGACATATTATTTTATATAGCTTCAATATATTTTCAAACCCTAAAAAATATAATTATAAAGTATTAAATTTAAAACTTGATTTCAACCACCTTTTTTAAATAAAATAAAAAAACTCTCAACTCTTTTCAACTTTCACAAACCATGTTGACATTGACTATATTGTGGAAAGACTGTTAAAAAAATAAATTTATATGTTACTTTTAAACAATATTGAAAATTAATACAAAAGATTGGGTAGCATCTAAACAGTTTATCTATATTGGTATTTATCAAATTTAAAATATATGAGAAAATAAAAATGTAAAATAAAAATTTCGAAACTATGAAATTTGCAAGAGACATATTTCTTCATAACAGAAGCGTATTTTAGTATTATCCTGTTTTGTCGCATTTACCTTTTTGTCTGATTTTGTTATTATAATTATTACTTATCTCTAACAAATAGTTTGTCGGACTATTAAGATTTTATTTGATTTATAACAAATCTTGATCTGAAGGACCTACCAAACATACAATTAATAACTTTTATTTCTCGTAGTAATATATTTAATTAGAAATTAGTTTCATTAATTTAATTTATTTGTCAACCACTTCACCAAAGGCCAAGGATTAAAGAAATGAAAATACATGATACGTGGATATTTTTATTTGTAGTATACGTGACGGAACTTTTTTATTAGTATCAGGATAAAAATAAAAGATAAGCCTATTTAAAATTTATTACTATTTTATTGTAAATATGAATACACACGCATATGGACAATCTCCGTGACTCGATGATGATTAAAAAAAATTAATTATGTTTAACCTAACTAAGATGGAATTTAGCTATGGTTAGCATATAATTTTACTTTAGTTTTTGCATGAATCAATTAAATTAATTCAACCAATTATATCACCACAAATTTTGTTAACTTTTTAAAATTCTTTTTATTCAACCAATTACTTATTTATTATGATATTTATTTATCATGTTGACTTTTTTATTGGGAGAAAGAAACTCATCATTAATTATGAATTTCACCCCAAATTATGTTGGCTACCTAATTAAGTCCCTGATATTGACATCTTACTAAATCCCATGTAACATAAGTAAATCCTAATTTTCTTGACACACATTCTTGTATATACATGTATGTATCTTCATTCTCACACACATATACATATACTGTATATATCGGTGTGTATTTATACAACATAAAACTCAACAACAGCTACTTTGCAGACAAGAGAGGAAGCCCCAAAGTCCACATCAAAATCTCCCTCCGAGACGATGCAAATTCGTCAAGTTCTCCTCCAATATCGCCTTTTCACATCTAAAACAGCCAATGCAAGACTCAGAGTCGGGATCTTGAATCTTGAATCTTGAGCTAAGCTTTTTGTCCGAGTAATTTTTCAAATGACGAAGATTCTGATGATGGGCAACCCTTCAACAGATCTTTATAGCACCAACAAGTAGAGAACAACCGGAGGTTCCACCGGTGAAGAACGCAATGCCCGACAGCTTTCTTCCTCGAGGGGGAAAGAAAAAGATAAAAAGTTTCGACAAGAACGAGAAGTAAGTAGCATCACAGCATAGCAAAAGAGAATTTTCAGGTCAGTTTCTCAATGGGAAGTTCTGTATGGCTCCCAGACTCCATTGAGCTAGACATGGAAATGGAGACAAAGAAATAAACTTTATAGAATAACCCTCACCAAAAGTTCAATGTAGATATGAGTAGAGCACAATGGCCAGCTCAAGTTAATCGTCGATCAATTCTCAAGTAAACCCAAATGTCTATGACCAATTTGTTATTGATATAATGCAATTGGGAAAGTAATGGTCAACTATCCTTTTTCCACAGCCTTACTGTCATGTAAATGGATTCCTAATTGGCAATATTTTAGTGCAAAGATAAAGGGTATTTTTTATATAATGCAATGTGGGAAATAATGGTCATTTATCTTTTCTCCACCCGTGTAAATGAATCTCCTAATTGGTAATACTTTAGTACAAAGATGGCCGTAATTTTATAATTTGGTAGTTAAGATGCAATTTGATTTGGCACAACAATAGAAAATTCAGGTTACAAATATCCCCTCATGTCTTATCTTATCCCTTTATATATTAATTAATTTGTTACAGAAGATTTTGTATACAGTCACGCATGTGTGTATGTACACGCACCCCAATCTGTCCAATCATCATGCATGAAACCATAAAATAAAGCATGAAATGACAAATTGGTCAACAGAAAAAAAAAAGATTCTTTGTTTTTAGAACTATTGAGGGTTGAATTTCCCTTTTTTTTAATATAACTCCATGATTATGGTAAAAAAAATGTAAAAAAAAATGGATTTTATAAATTTAGGAGAGATATTAACAGATTAATCGAATCATAAAAAGCCGGAAATCATAAAGATCGGACGGTCCGTCATCTTTCCCAGAGATTCGGTGTCAGATGATGAAACTGACTTGCGTTTCTGGAAACATATCTTCACGATATTTTTTTGGAATCCGTGATTTATATATTTCCATAGAATCGTTTCTTCCCTTATAAATCCCTTTATTGGGATCATCAGATTCTCCCAGATCTCGGAAACCCACAAAAAAGGGAGAGAGAGAGAGAGAGAGAGAAAGCATGACAGTTGCGGAAGCGGAAGCATCGAACCACAACAACTCGGCGGAGCTCCCCCTAACCACCGCCGGCTCCGACGGCGGAGCGACGGCGAAGAAGCTGACTTTGGTTCCTCTGATATTCCTTATATACTTCGAAGTCGCCGGCGGTCCCTTTGGGGAAGAACCGGCGGGTCAAGCCGCCGGTCCGCTTCTGGCGATCCTCGGTTTCCTAATCTTCCCTTTCATCTGGAGTGTTCCTGAAGCCCTAATCACTGCAGAACTCTCCACTGCTTTTCCAGGTGTGTGTGTATGTATTCAAATGCATCGGAATCGAATCTATATCGCCAAAGATCCAAACTTTTGTATGATTTTCCCGAGTTTTTGGAGTTGTGTAATCATGGGTTTTGAACTTTCAAATCTCCTGATCTCATTTTGTCTGGTCGTTGGATTGAAGAAAGCTCGCAACTTTATGTACTTTCATGAACTTTTCGTAACTGTTGAGATTGCTTAACATATAAGCACTGTGGCTCTGATTCGTGTCTTAAGTCTCAACCTGAAAATCATGAATTCGATCATCAAATTCATGAAGGGTCCAAACTTTATATATGGAGGTCGCTTCTCTAAATCGTGTCTGAACCTGAAATTCTGGGTTTTAACCTTCATAGACCAGTGATTTAACTAAAACCCGTGTTCGGTCTGATTCTGTTGGTGTTTCCAGGCAATGGAGGGTTCGTGATATGGGCTCACCGTGCATTTGGATCGTTCGTCGGGTCCATGATGGGTTCGTGGAAGTTTCTTAGCGGTGTGATCAACGTTGCTTCGTTTCCTGTCCTCTGCGTCGATTACTTGGATAAGCTCTTCCCCGCCCTTGAATCTGGTTGGCCAAGAAAAGTTTCAATATTCGCCTCGACAGTGCTCTTATCTATCTTGAACTATACAGGCCTGAGCATTGTAGGATATGCTGCGGTTATTCTCGGTGTCGTTTCTCTCTCGCCTTTCCTTCTCATGTCCGCCATTGCAATCCCCAAGATCAAACCTCACCGTTGGGGTAACTTGGGAAGCAAGAAAAGGGATTGGACCCTCTACTTCAATACCCTTTTCTGGAACTTGAATTTCTGGGACAATGTCAGCACTCTTGCCGGCGAAGTGGACAAGCCCCAGAAGACGTTTCCCTTGGCTCTTCTCGTTGCCGTGATCTTCACCTGCATAGCTTACCTGATTCCTCTTTTCGCAGTCACTGGGGCAGTGTCGGTAGACCAGAGCAGATGGGAATCAGGGTTTCATGCCGAAGCAGCAGAGATGCTGGCCGGAAAATGGCTGAAAATATGGATAGAGATCGGTGCTGTCTTATCAAGTATCGGCCTTTTCGAAGCTCAGTTAAGCAGCAGCGCTTTTCAGCTGGAGGGCATGGCGGATTTAGGGTTCTTGCCCAAATTCTTCGCTGTTCGATCCAAATGGTTCAACACTCCATGGGTCGGAATTCTCTTGTCAGCTCTCATGTCTCTCGGTTTGGCTTACATGGACTTCACAGACATCATATCCTCTGCAAATTTCTTGTACAGTTTGGGGATGTTGTTGGAATTCGCATCGTTCATATGGCTAAGGAAAAAGCTTCCTGGGCTTAAGCGCCCTTACAGAGTTCCGTTTAACATTCCGGGACTGGTGGCGATGTGTTTGATCCCATCAGGGTTCCTTTTTGTGATAATGGTGTTTGCTACTAAGACTGTCTATCTTCTGAGCGGTCTAATGACTGCAGGAGCGATCGGTTGGTATTTTCTGATGAATTTCTGCAGATCAAGGAAGATCTTCGAGTTCAGTGATGGTGCCATTGATGATGATCGTGAATCATGATGGTTCAGCACAAGTTCGGTTTGAAGACATGAATGGAGTTCTTGCTCCTGTTTGTACTTCTGTCTACTTTCTGTACCATGTTATCTGCATTTATATGAACACTGAAACCGAATCATTCAGAGAGAAAGTGATTCTTCCATCTTCGATCTACCGTTATCTCCGTCTATCAGGTCAGGATTTTTGTTGAATCATGTACATTTTGATCATTCAACAGATTGATATGTTCTGTGAGTTTACAGTTATTGTTACTATTAGATCTTAGCAAAATCGAGTGTTTTCTTCCCGTCGTGAGCTTTCTTGAAGAAATGCTTCACGTAATCGGAGTAGAGAACGTTCTTGTACAGCGGTTCCTGTCCTCGGGCGACCATTTCAGGCAGAGGACTGATCACTGAGCTCGGTTTGGGGTTCACAAAAATCGGGACAGAGATCCTGTTCTTGCTTCCATTGGCGAGTACACGATGCTCCACGCTCTTGTACAGACCGTTGCTCATTATCTGCATCGCGTCTCCGATATTAATCACTAGAGATCCTTTGATAGGTTGGACATGAACCCAGTTCCCTGTCGTGAGGGACCGTACGTGTAGACCGCCGGTCTCGTCTTGTAAGAGGATGGTGAACGAGGAAACGTCCGAGTGGGGACCGACACCGACTGCGAGGCTCGGGTCGGGACAGATCGGGTAATAGTTAAGGTTGACTCGGAATGAACCCATGAATAGTGACTCTCTCTCCTCTTCGTCGAGCTTTCTCACGTTGAGTTTCTTCAGCAACATCTCTAGAAGCTTCCTGACAAGATTCTTGGACTTGTTCATGTACTCCAGTGCTTCATGTCTGTAAACCAGACAAGAACATGCATAAATACATGAACATGACATGATCATGTATATGTAATGTTTTCGATCGCCAACCTGCAGACTTGAGGCCAAAACTGCGAGGCCTCGGATTCGGAGACAAAGAAGAGACTGAGATAATCTTTCCACTCGAGAGCCTTATCGGCTTGTGGGTTGAAGCTCGTAACGAGACGTACGTTCTTGGAGGGAGAATATTCCTTCAAGAACTTCCTCTTCTCCTCAACTGGCAAACCGAAGAATCTGCTCGTTGCAGTTTTCACATTCTCCAGAACCTCTAAAGGAACTCCATGGTTAACCACCTTGAACACAATGATCAGTGTTCTTATATATCTATAGGTCGGATTACAGTATAGATATCTGTTTTTAGTGTATACGTACACTTACCTGAAAGAAACCCCACTTCTCGGCAGCATCAGACACGGCTTCTCCGATCTTTTTCTCGTCCGGGTCCGACATATCGATCACGGGAATGGATTCTGTTGATGAGCTGCTCTTCGAAAGGCTGAATGTATTCATCAGGAATCGATTTGATGCCGGTTTCGGACAAGCCCTTGACTCCATTCCCTTTGATCACGACAAAGTCGTACACTTTGGATGGATCTGAGAACTGGGTTGCCTGTGTTAGATTCATTTTTTGAATTTGAACTCTTAGAAAAAGTTTAGATCTTCACAATATATATATATATATATATATATATATATATACATGCAAATTTCTATACATGCAAAAATCCCTAAAGTGTAATTGTCTTGGATGAGATCGTTTACATTTGAAATATTTTCATTTCTCCTAAAATAAGGTTAAATACGTCATAAATTAATAACCATGTTTTATAGATGGCTAAAATTCGTATGATCTGCCTAGATTTGACAACTTTAATCAAATTTTCACCGCACGTTTTAATGTTTTATAGACATTTAACTCGTTTATAATGATGCGTTGAAAAGTAAATCCTCACCCGCCATCACCATCGATAGCGGTGTCAATTAAGGTCCGAAGTCCGACCCGAACTCATCCGAAAAATGTTGGGTTTTGGGTTTAAGTTTATTTATCCGAAAAAATTGGGTTTTCAAACCGGTTTCAAATCAGCCTTCGGATCCGATTTGGAAAAAAAAAAAAACCCGATAATTTTCTTCTCAAAACATCTTAAATTTACAAAGAAATTGAGCGAGTCCACCCGATCCGAATCCGAAATCTATAAAACTGGATTTCGGGCTTAGTTATATAGATCCGAAAAAGTCGGATCAATCCGAACTTGAACTGAAACCCTCAGATCGAGTACTGACTCAGATCGGACCGACCAGACTCTAAGATCAATCGGTCTAGAGAGGAAAAAACTTTTGTACTCCACAGTGTAAAATTTAGTGAAAGTAGCCCAGTTGGACGGAGCTTCTGACTCGAGCAGAGGATTTAGGTTAGGCCGGTTTGGGCTTAACCGAATCGAAATCGAACAATTGGGCTAAATCAGGAAGAAAACGTCGTGTTCATTGGGCTCTTTATAGAGTGTATAAGGGAATATCTAAGATCTCTTGTTCTCACCCTCAGTTGTCTATTACAAACTTGCCAAAGAGAACAAATGTTCAAAAGGAAATAATCTTACATTTATGCAATTTCTTGATCAACAAGAAACTGAATGAACAAATGAAATCCTGTAAAATGTTAAAGAAGAAGAAAAGTGGAAAAAAGAATCCCTATGTCATCTTCTCTATTCACACAAAAAGAATAGATCAGAAGAATATAGTGAACTGGAAAACGTTTTCTGAGTAAAACTTCTCAGTCATGGCGTGTAATCCCTGCAGGCAGAGAAGATCCTCTCCACATCGGTGAAGCGTGATGGGTTTGGGGAGAGAAACAAGATCTGGAGATGGACAGTGCACTTCTGGGAGACAAGTTCACTTGTTCCAGTGCCCGAAACTGAAGCTCGGATGGATAATCTCTTACACAACCGATCCTCGGCCCTGCCCCTGTTGTCCATTTGCATGATAGCTGTTTCCCCAGCTGGAAAGATCTCGTCTCTTTCTTGGAGTTTATCCTCTTAAGGATTGATTCTTCTGGAATCTCCCCGTTCTCTTCTCTGGGTGAGTTCGATTCCACTGGCTTTGATTCTTGGTCTATTTCAAGCATCTCTTCCTCATCTTCATCTCCCGAGTCATACCCTTCAGAGATTTGGCTATGATTTGGGTCCATGGATCGGTTTTCTTCACTAAATCCGCTGAAAGATTCGACCCTTTTCGGTAATTCGAGATTGGCCAACTTTCTGGACTTGGAATGTTTCATCACCAGAGTTGTTTCTTCTTCTCTTGAACCGGCTTTCTCGTGACAGATACTGCTATTCTCGGTCTCTACACAGTCCAACTCTTGTGTTAAATCTTCTTCCAACGAGTGGTTTCTTAGATGAGTACTTCTTTGCTTGTGAATTGAGAACTCATCCTCATCCGTTGGACTCATCTGAAAAGAACAGAAAGCAGAATAATTCAACAACATAATCTTTGAAAAACTATTCCCGAGTACAAAGATCTTCAAGAAGAAAAGCCGAGAATCTAATATTATGATGATGTTTGTTATATCTCTCTTACCTTCACATCGGTGATATCAACACGGGTCTCTCCGAGGAAGGAAAGGAAGTCCATGAAATTCTCTTCTGTAGGCTGATAATGCCCGCTGTGTGGCCAAACAGCCTGTTTCAAAGCCACCAATACAACAAAAAGCTTAAGCTTATATTCTTCAAGATACCAAACAGGATATATATATATATATAAACAATATACTGATCATGTATCCATCAATACCTTAAGAACACCATTTTCAATGACCAATCTTCCAGCTGCAGCAGTGGCTCCTCCCGCCAAGAAGCTCGAATGCTGAAACGTACCCTTCTTCTTCTTCCCGATGTATAAAACCTTTGACGTGCTGAGGACAAAAATCCACTTAGAATCAATATCTTCTGCAGCAGTTGTGTGAAGAATCTCTCCACTTTGCTTGTAGAAGAATTTCCCATCTCGCACAACCACCTCATAAGCCTTTCTTTCCATCTGCAGACACAAAAACCGGAACAAAGTAAAGAAAACGTTCTACGTTTTTGTAGATAAATTCGTTTTTTGAGTAGATATCAAACTGATACTAACCGGACCAAGGTACTTTATGCACTGCTGTTGAAGTTTCCACCGGGGACATTTCTCCACGATATTCACTTCTTTCCCCTCTCCGATATCAAGCCTGCAACATTTGAATCAATTCCACATACATGATCAGCTTCACGATTCTACAAAGAAGATTTAGAAGAATAAAAGGATAAGTGCATCGGTTACCAGTAGAAGAAGGGTTCTCTGCTCTGACAATGGAGCCATTTGTTATAATAGAAGTGCAGATTGTGTCCATACCGATGTCTCGGGTCAATCTGTTTAACAAAAATGCATAATAATGTCTGAACACATTAGACCCGACAAGCTAGGAAATTTGGCTATGATTTGGCTCCATGGATCGGTTTTCAACTCACCGCCTCTAGCCAGTGTTGTAAAGCGAGTTTTTGAGCTCTTCCATTCTTTGACAAACCTTTACCGACCTGTAAAATTCCAGCAATAAACAGAGTGAGTATGGTGAAACAGATTTAAGGAAACAAAGATCAGAAAAGTATTAATCTTGGTCACCTTAGCGGCTCTGGTCCTCGCTCTTGACCACCGAGAAATAGCAGTTTCATGTTTCTCGATATCGAAGAACGATATAGAACTCCTCTTCAGCTCCGCAAAATCCAAGAGCTTCCACCTGTGATGCATTAGAAGGAAAAAAAACACCAATTAGACATAAAACACTTTTGACATTACCCGAAATCCAGCTTCAAGCCTCTAAGTAAACTCGGAACTAACCAGCTTTGCTCGACAAGAACTGCACAATCAGCTAGCTTTCTTCTGGTGCGGAAGCTTTTGTAAACTTTCTGCAATTTGATGGCAGCCTCGTGTTTCGGGTTTTTCAGATCCAAGAGAGACAATTCTCTAGCAATATCCATCTCATAGACATCGTCTTTCTTATGATCCTCCATTGGAAGAGACCTGTTGAGAGAGATCATCCTCTGCAGTTGCCTCCCTTTGAAGCTAACGGATTTCTCCACGACCATTTTACCGGATCCCATAGATTTCAGAATCGTGGGTTCCAGAGTTCCGTCGTTGAAGCTGACAGATCTTGTCGGAGTTTTACACTCATCATCTCCGAAACTTATTGACTTCACTTTGACTGATTCCAAAACAGCTTCCACATCGTTGTGCTCCGCAAACGGGCAAGAGAAAGAGATCCCCATTCAACAGAAACCTTCAGATCTTCAATCCGAAAATATACAAATCTGCCATGGAAAAAAACAATCGGATCAGAAGTTAAAAAAATCGGGAATATGTGCAATTTACACATATCCGGAGATATACATATATACAGAGGAAGAGCATTTTCACAAACACCGTAGGATCAAAAGATTCAGGCCGAAAACAGAACTAAAACAAGAACTTCACGGATCTGCGAGACATCGTAACCCAGTTGAAGAATCTTGGAAATGAATCAGACCCGAGAATCTGATCAACATAAACGAGAGCTTCAGACAAAACCCATAAACGAGACGCATTATCCCGATAACATCGTATTTCAGTAAATCAGTGAGGGGTCACGGACTATCAAATACTACTCAAAAACCATGGAGAACTACGAGAGATCACGGAAATCTGTTCGAGTGGAGTAAAATACAAATGCTGATCAAAACAATCTCGTGGAGACATCACGAAACAATCCATTGGAAACATCGCAGGCACAAATAGAACAAACAAGAGAAAATTTCTATTCCAGAAATCAAGGGCGCGTTATTACCTTGAAGACAAAGTCAGAGATAACGGGGTTTATCCCCAAACTGTAAAATTTTCCAGAAATGCCGAAACTTTCCGATTGTATTCTCTCGAATCTTCTTCTGTTGATTCTCTTCTGTCCTCAGAACGATGATTCTTAGGTTCTTTCCTTCTTTAAACACGGGAAAATGTAAATTCGAAGCTTACAAGCTCTTCGGCAATGGAGTTATATATAATGGCGTCAACAGAGAGAGAGAGAGAGAGAGAGAGAGAGAGAGAGAGGGAGGCGTCGGTTTTTTCCAAACACGTGTTTGTAGCTACGGAATATTCACAAGAGTTTAATTAAAAAGTTCAATTTCATATCTTCACCGTTTACTCCTTCAAAATTTCTGCCCCAATAAAAAAACAAAAACATTTATTATCTAATATAAAAAAAAATCGTAATAATTACGATATTTTATGAAAATAATCTTTAACAAATGCTTGAATTGGATCTTCCAATTGCTACTCCGCCTCTATTTCTATAGTAAAACTATATAACCGTATTGTTTTTTGCGTAAATTCAGAAATTATGTGATCAAATTGTCACTTTCCCATCAGTTATATATATATATATATATATATATAATATGGTACGGATTCATGGTTTTGACATTGTCTTCACACTTTCCGTGGACTATTAATATCCAAGAGTGAAGGACATTTGCTAAGTCAATTTTCATATGTAATTTCATCACGCAGCGTGAATTGTTGGAGCCCATACCTTAGCCGAAAAGCAAATACATGATCTGGAAGATGGCGATAATCCTGCATCCAAGTGCTACGATCTCAATCAAGAGAATCCATGATTTGACGACTGAGATTATGCTAATATATTCTCGGTTTCTATAACTTTCCTCCTGCAGATATTAGTTTCCTTATATTATACTGTTGCCTTTAGTATAATTACACGACATTGTATACTCTGTAAAATTAGATCAGACAATAAGAACTTTTTCTTCTTTCCTCTGGTTGTTCTGCAACCCCAAGTTTCGAAGGTTTTCACATGGTATCAAGAGCCTCTGGGTTGCTGATTCTGTGATTCCTTTCGTCATCATTCTGCTTTCCTCCCAACAACTCCTTCCTCCATCTTTTTTTTTTTCCCCGGCTTAAGCATGGATCTAAATGCCCCGAAAACAATCCCTGTGCTCCTCTCCGGAGATAACTATTTCTATTGGTCGAAAGCGGCTAAGGCTATTCTCAAGAGTCGTGGCCTTTGGGATCACACAACCCAAACACAAGTCACGCCCCAACCTATTGCTGCAACAGAGCAAGAAACTCGGATTCGCCCAGATCTGTCAACTGAGTGGGTGAAGGAGGATAATCTCGCTCTTGCTATTCTTCAGAGCTCGTTGGATTCCAACGTCCTGAAATCATTCATTGCCTTGGAGACCACTAAGGAGCTTTGGGAGGCTCTTCAGAATGTCTATGGTAATGTTAGCAATCTCTGTCGAATTTTTGAACTCAAGAAACGTATGTTTGCTCTCCAACAGAATGGCAAATCATTCAACACGATCCATGGAGAACTCAGCTCCCTGTGGACTGAACTCGAGGAATTGCGCCCCCCTACGGCGGACATCAAGGCGTACAAAGACAGGTTGGAGGAGGATAAGGTTTTCTCCATCCTCCTTACTCTTGACAGCTCGTACAATAATCTCATATACCATATTCTTCGCCAAGACAAGCTCCCAAAATATGATGATGTCTGCATGATGATTAAAAGAGAGGAAGGAGGACATATTCTGTTTTCAGGTCCAAGCGAACTTGCTCATTATCGCCGCGGTCCGAACCATTTTTCCTCGCCTTCTGCTCCCGGTCGTGACCGACGTCCTCTCTCGTGCGATCACTGCAAGAGGCAAGGCCATTCCAAGGAGAAGTGTTGGCTTCTCCATCCTCACCTCAAGCCTTCAAGATACAAAGATTCACCCAAAAGCGATCAGGCAATGACTGCTGCTACTACAACTCTGTCATTTACACCTGATGAAGTTCAAGGTTTTAAGCAACTTCTCCTTGCCATGAAGGACAAGGAGTCGGGTAATGTTGTCTCTGATTCATCTCTTTCTCTAAATGCATCTTTCATAGTTGATTCGGGAGCCACCAATCACATGATTAGTAATCCAAACTTGTTGAGTAATCTGAAAAAAATTTGGGGCAAGGTGAGTGTGGCTGATGGTCAAACTCTCCCAATTTTAGGACACGGCCAACTACATGTTTTTGATAATCATGTTCCGGCATTTCATGTTCCAGATTTTCAAAACAATTTGCTCTCCATTCCTGCTCTTACACTCTAGGGTTTGCGCAGTGGATGTAAAACAAAAATTTATAAGAAACCCCTAGAACCATGTAGTATGATCTTGTAGAAACGTCAGAACGCTTACCTCAATCGATCCGGGGCCTGTATCAATCGAAGAACTCGTCTGATCACGGAAGGGAGGAAGAGTACTTCGCCCTCTACACGTATCCACACGGAGGAAAGGATTCCAACGCTTGGAACTCGTATGCTAGGACTGTTTTTTTGTAGTGTTTTTAACTCAGTATACCCCAGAAGGGGGTATGGTGGAAGGACTAGGGGTCTCGGGCAGACCCGAGAAATCGGATTGCAGGAGAAGGCCAAGGACCAGGTGGAGTGAGTGGTTCTGCGGGTAGATAGGGACACTACAAGAAGTGTTGTAGGTCCCGGATGACGAGGTAGGGAGAGTCCGAGGTAGAAGGACATGTTGATCTCAGACGAGTAAACCGAAGTTGCTTCGGTTCTCGGTGGTAGGTCAGGAGGTGAGGTCTCCACATTTAGGTGGAGCTTCCTCGGGTAGGATGCTCGAGAGATGGTGTGAGGTGGGAGGTGCCGGATTTCACCGGGTAGAGTCGGTGTAGGTTGGAGCGCTAGGACACTCCCTCTCGAGGTGGAGTACGTGCACTCACGTGTCTCATTCTCGGTGGAGCATTCGTAGATGACTAGGAGCGTCTTCACGGGACAAAACCGTGGGACAATCTTAGTTGGCAGGTTAGGGTCCGAGGGTAGAAGTCGCATACTCATAGATAGTGTAGACTCTATGGGGATCCTGGGCTAGGTAGGTATCTATCGGGTCTCGATAGTATGACTCAGGTTAGTCTCAGAGGATGTCGGGATAGACTTAGGGGGTGGGTAGACGTCGGGTATAATCCTCGAGTTGCTAGCAGGTGAAGTCTCGGACTTTACCAAGGAGGGTTAGTTTGACGATCTAGGGAGTCATACAACCGAGGGTAGCGTCTGCCGGTCGGGTGACGTATGTTAGGACTTCTGTTCGAGTCCTATCGGGGTGAACGTTCTAACACGTTTACCGAGTGTTTTAGGTTTGGATGAGCAGGATCAGTGGCAGAATAAGGCGACGAGTCCTTGAGGAGTCATTGGTGGGAGCGTCATCAGGTTCAAAGGCAGCAGCATATGACTAACTCTGATGCATCAGATAAGTGAGGTATGTCAGGTAAGTTGTGTTTTAAATTTTGACGAAAATCGATCGGTGTTGGAAACAGCGAGTTCCACTAGTGTTTATTTTTATTATTTCTTGTTCTCTTTCTCCACCAAGATGGAGATTGTTGGGCCTCACGGCTCAGTTGGCAAAAAAGAGAACCTTCTGTTTTGGAAGGAGATTTCGGTTTTAATTGAAACGATGCGCTTCGATGTTAGGGTGAATACCCTATCGTGTTTCATTATGCGGAGACGACGCACATGCTCGAGGAGGAACGTTCGAGAGAGAAAGAAAGATCGCGGAGATGGAGGAGCCTCTCGGCGACGCCGAAGCTCAGAGACGACCAAGGAGAGAGGTGAGATTGAAGGTCTCGGTAAGGGCCTTCTGGTTCTCGCTTGTAACTCAAGGGCTGTCATGTTTTTTCCCGATTCTTTCTTGGGTGAGCCTACGGTGATTGTGGAGGTCGCCGATTGTTGGTTTCTCTCGATTCTTCTCTAGTGGATTCGTCGACACCGTCCGACCGAGATGTAGGCCCGAGCTTGCCCGGTAACCGAACTCGTTAAAACGTCTCTGTCTTCTTTCGTTTCTCGCAATAACCCTAACACTAAGGGGCCGAAATAAAGAACTTCTTCAGACCTTTTTGGAGAGTCTAAGGGGTTGAAGAAGTGATCTAAATCTCTTTTTCTAAAAGCACATCATCGAATAGAAGATTCGAGTCCTAGCAGACAAGTTCGTTTGTCGGCTCCGTAAGGCGCTCTATGGTCTTAAACAATCGCCCCGAGCATGGTACAAGAAGCTCCATGATGCTCTTGTCACACATGGTTTTTCTCGCTCGGAGGCTGACCATTCTCTGTTTTTCCGTCATAATGCTTCTCTTATTACAATTATTCTCGTATACGTTGACGACATTGTGATTACAGGAAGTGACAACCTTGGCATCGCGAGCGCAAAACAGCTTCTAAGAACCTCCTTTGACATTAAGGATCTCGGCAATCTCACATATTTCCTCGGAATCGAGATTCACCGTAATTCGGATGGTTTGTTCCTTTCGCAACAAAAATACTTACTTGACTTGCTTCATGACACAGGCAAGCTTGGAGCCAAACCTGTGACTACACCTCTTGAGGCGGCTTACAAACATCAACGCGAGGGGGAATGCTTTTCGGATGTCACACTTTATCGCCGCGTTGTGGGTAAGCTAATTTACTTAACTATTACACGACCTGATATCTGTTTCTCCGTGAACCAGGTTAGTCAATGGATGCATTCGCCAACCAAGGACCACTGGCACATGGTGAACCGAATTCTCAAGTATCTCAAGGGAACACCAACAAAAGGACTATGGATGAAGTGCAACAATGACGTTGGGATCACGGCGTACTGCGATGCGGATTGGGCTGGAGACAAGAATGATCGAAAATCAACCACAGGCTACTGCACATTTGTTGGAGGAAACTTAGTGACGTGGAAAAGCAAAAAACAAACGGTGGTCGCAAGATCAAGTGCAGAAGCCGAGTACAGATCAATGGCTAACACTACATGCGAGATTATTTGGTTAAGGCATCTCCTTAATGATCTCGGGATAACTCCGACACTCCCGATACCTCTCCATTGCGACAATCAAGCGGCGATGCACATAGCGGCAAACTCGGTGTTTCATGAAAGGACAAAACACATAGAGGTAGACTGTCACCTCATTCGGGAAAAGATTGCTCACGGGATCATCTCCACCGAGTATACCAAAAGCTCGGAACAACTCGCAGATATTTTCACCAAAGCTACAGGTGCTTATATTCTCAACAAACTCCTCGGCAAGATTGGCCTCATTGATAATCGAGGTCCAATCTTGAGGGGGAATGTTGGAGCCCATACCTTAGCCGAAAAGCAAATACATGATCTGGAAGATGGCGATAATCCTGCATCCAAGTGCTACGATCTCAATCAAGAGAATCCATGATTTGACGACTGAGATTATGCTAATATATTCTCGGTTTCTATAACTTTCCTCCTGCAGATATTAGTTTCCTTATATTATACTGTTGCCTTTAGTATAATTACACGACATTGTATACTCTGTAAAATTAGATCAGACAATAAGAACTTTTTCTTCTTTCCTCTGGTTGTTCTGCAACCCCAAGTTTCGAAGGTTTTCACATGAATTACAAGTTTGCGATATTTTTTTCTCACCAAATATAAATTTCAAGGAAAGAATGGTTTTAGTATAATTAAATAAAACACAGACCAATTAGAGAATTAAATTAAATATTTTAGTTCAGATATATAAAATTAGATCGAATAAAATTATATTGAATTAAATATTTAAAAACTTATTGTATATAAAAAATAATTAAATCGAAATAAATACAAAAAATATATATATAACTAACTTTTAACAAAAACCAAACTCAAAACAGATTATAATGGAGACAAGAAGTTTCAATCTTCAATAAAAAATTAGTATTTGACTCAATCTGTTTTTCGGCGTATTAGGAGAAAAAAATGCAAGTTTAGGTGACGTAGTTGCACACGTGGAATTTACTGTAATATTGTTGGGTTGAATTTTGTAATAAATCCAATCTCCTTTGACTGATAAACAAAAATAATAATAAATAATATTTTGAACATAATCCATCAATGAAATTTCTTTCTACCTTTCGCAACGGCCCACGAATTGACCACTTTGTACAAAAAAACCGAGGAAGAACAAAATATATATATGAAATTTAAATAACAATAATGCAAAATTCAATGGACCATTCGAGTTTTGCACCAAATGACACTCTATTGCATAAATGTAGTATCTACCCTAATTATTTTATTGTGAAAATCGCTGTCATCAATACAAACATATATATATATATATATGTATGTATGTGTTCGCTTGGTTATTATTGCAATCATTTATTTCTAAATATATTTATAGGTAATGGGAACAAAGGTTACAAATCACCATTGTAATTATAAAAACATAACAGAGAAACCCAACAGATTGTGTGTGAGTGGTCAAGCTTGGGGTATGAGGTAATTTCATCTTGAGGTTGAGTGTTCGATTTCTGGTTGGTGGGGAGAGAGGTAATTTCTGGGTTTATATGATCCATATACAAAGGCTGCTCCAGTCCGGGAGTTTACCTAGTCAGATGTATGAAAAAAAAAACATAACAGGAAATATTATGGCGATTATAATTTTTAATTATAAAAATCTTATAAGATAATTCATATGTATAACTTTTTTGTAAGGACTATTAACAAAAAAAAGATAATTGATTTAGAATAAACTTTTTGTGACGCAAAATAAACAAATCATTTTTTTTCTCTAAGCACCTAATCGAGTCGATAGTGACTTGTCTCCGTTTATGTCCCTCTAATTATCATATGACTAGACACAAGATATAAATATTAAATTAAATTGCACCTTATTACGCAACACTTTTTATTCTAAATAATTTCGCTTGTCACTTAATATTATTATATTTCCAGCAGAATCATATATTGTCTGTATATGTTTAGAATTAATAACAATTAAACATAAAAATCAATTTTGATAATATAACCTAATTAAAAGATACGTAGACTGAATTCCATATATCGTTCAATCGTTTTTCACATTCGAAATTAATCGCCGGTGGTTCATCTAAAAAGGCACATTTTGATTATTATTAAGTGGTATTTTTTTATATATTATTGTATAGGAGATTCCGTGACTCGTGAATTAAATAAGTTATTATATATTATAATAAGCAAATAAAGGTGATTTAAAAGTGAGTTTGAACAAGAGGTCATATACGTAACTTTACACATCACACATACTGACGTGCATACGTTAGTAGATATACATACGCATATACATATCGCTTTAGTTATAAGAGAATCAACGCGTAATACAGATAATAGAATTGTATAACATGTCGTATGTGTGCGAAAGTACAGTAACACCGCCGTACGTATGCGCGTATTTTGGACCGAACAGATAAATTTATATATCTACCTTTCTATCACAATTTAAAAAAAAAAGAAAAAGAAAACAATGCAGAGGACGACAAATTAAAAGAAACAAGAAACATAAAGAAAACAAATTAAATGGTCGAGGTTTAGGTAATGATATGGAAAATTGCTGTGGACTATATACATATATATATATATATATATAGTTTGTTTATAAATACAATACTAGATCATATATTGTGGAAAACATATATATATATATATAATATTAAAACAGAAAAATGAATATATGATTGGAGAAAAATATAGATTAATTTTGAGATATTATTTTCGATAATAAGAAACACAATATTAGATTAAATTGTGTATCATATTCATTTCTATTATATCTATATTTTTTATTTTATTTGTTAATTTTTCTATAAATATGTACGTTGTTTTCGTTTTAATGTAATAAGAATTGAAGAAGATGTGTAACAATAAAATAATTTCGTTATTTTTTATTTAATTTTTGAAATTTTATATTTCTATATAAAGTTTGTTTATAAATATAATATTATTTTTAATCAAATAAAAAAAATATAACATACGAGTAATTTATTTAAAATGTTCTTTTAAATTACATTATATAGATTAAAAAAACCCATCTAAATAAGAGAAAAATTCAAACAAATTTCGACCGACTATCTTAATGAGGGGTGAAGATGTCCGCTATGTACTCAACTGTCTGCACATCATAAAACATCTCTCTCGTCTTATATATGCCTGTTTAATGAGGTATAACATACGCAAAACCTGTATTAAACTATGATTTTTTATTTGATTTTGATTATTCTCTACCCTAAACATTAGATACGTTATATATATGTATATAAAACTGTCGTGTCAATATCTCAAATGGGGGGTCAATGATATAATGAATTAGCAATTCGCTGGTACGTACGGATAAATTAATTGCAGCATTTATTTTCATGGTATCTGAAATAAATTTATGATAATCATCATTATATTTATTTTTATTTTTCTTTTTAAGAAAATGGCACTAGGTTTTGATACCGTACAGGTTAGGTAATTGACACGTGTCGTATTCACGTTGAAACACGAAGTGATGTCCTGGGTGAAGCACCGCCGTACCCAACACAGAGAGAACCGTATCTCAATGACGGCAGTCACTTTTTATATCTGTCTTCGAGAATCTCTTGAAACACGAATCTCTAGATTTGCTAATGTGAATGCCCGTTTTGTTTTTGTTTTTTTCTTTCAAATATCCGTCTAAATTAGTGTGTTTATTTCTTAATAAACGAGCTATTTTCTCTTTTTATCCAATCAATGAGTTAGATTTAAAATTTTGAAGCGTACCACGAAACATATATATATATATATATATACATAGTCATATATTGAGATTATTTAAGAGAAAAGTTGACCTAATTTTTACCTTTTCACGAGATTCTATGCGTGTATATGAAAGTATACATTTTAAAATATAGGAAAAAATGGCATTGTATCATCAGTTCTGTTTATTTTTAGATATTCTGTTTTATTAAAAGATACAAAAAATACGATATAATAATAATAATAATTTTTTTAGGGTATTGGTTTCGTTTTAAAAAAAAATATCGAGCATAGGAACAAAATATAGATGGTGTTGGGTATTAATTAGGAACACATGAGGGTAAGAAAGTCAAAGGGAGAGCAAGTGATAGCGTAACAACCGGGGCACAGCTGGGTAGCACAAGGCCGAATTAAAGAAGATGTGTAACAATAAAATAATTTCGTTATTTTTTATTTAATTTTTGAAATTTTATATTTCTATATAAAGTTTGTTTATAAATATAATATTATTTTTAATCAGATAAAGAAATATAACATACGAGTAATTTATTTAAAATGTTCTCTTAAATTACATTGTATAGATAAAAAAAACCCATCTAAATAAGAGAAAAATTGAAACAAATTTCGACCGACTATCTTAATGAGGGGTGAAGATATCCGCTATTTACTCAACTGTCTGCACATCATAAAACATCTCTCTCGTCTTATATATGCCTGTTTAATGAGGTATAACATACGCAAAACATGCACTTAATTAAGTAACTTGGTATACGATATACGCTTAATTAAGCATTAATCCAAAAAGATTCGACGTGTATATATATATATATATATATATATATATATGTATGCCTGTTTATCACACATTGTATTAAACTATGATTTTCATTTGATTTTGATTATTCTCTACCCTAAACATTAGATACGTTATATATATGCATATAAAACTGTCGTGTCAATATCTCAAATGGGGGGTCAATGATAGAATGAATTAGCAATTCGCTGGTACGTACGGATAAATTAATTGCAGCATTTATTTTCATGGTATCTGAACTTTTATCATTTGATATCCGAAGATCTAACTGATGGTAGCAAAATAAATTTATGATAATCATCATTATATTTATTTTTATTTTCTTTTTAAGAAAATGGCACTAGGTTTTGATACCGTACAGGTTAGGTTTAGAATTGACACGTGTCGTATTCACGTTGAAACACGAAGTGATGTCTGGGTGAAGCACCGCCGTACCCAACACAGAGAGACAACCGTATCTCAATGACGGCAGTCACTTTTTATATCTGTCTTCGAGAAACGAATCTCTAGATTTGCTAATGTGAATGCCCGTTTTGTTTTTGTTTTTTTCTTTCAAATATCCGTCTAAATTAGTGAGTTTATTTCTTAATAAACGAGCTATTTTCTCTTTTTATCCAATCAATGAGTTAGATTTAAAATTTTGAAGCGTACCACGAAACATATATATATATATATACATAGACATATATTGAGATTATTTAAGATATTCTGTTTATTTTTAGATATTCTGTTTTATTAAAAGATACAAAAAATATGATATAATAATAATAATAATAATATTTTCAGTGTATTGGTTTCTTTTAAAAAAATATCGAGCATAGGAACAAAATATAGATGGTTTTGGGTATTAATTAGGAACACATGAGGGTAAGAAAGTCAAAGGGAGAGCAAGTGATAGCGTAACAACCGGGGCACAGCTGGGTAGCACAAGGCCGAATTAAATATTGACAGGTAGGATCCTCCCTTAGGGGTAAAACCGTCCTTTTACTAATCGCATGCTCCAACCAGACACAAATAACAAAGGGAAACGCGCTTGGTTCAGAGGGGCAGTGCACCGTCCGATGCGACGACCAGTAGCAGAGAAAAAAAGACAAGAAGCACCCACCCACCGCTGCAAAGGTGCACCGTCACACACTGGATTATTTTCAAACTTAAACTCCTTTGACCATTGTTTGTCGTTGACTCTTTCCTCTCCGACTTGTACCGTACGTACGCGTAGACCCCCTCGCGCGTGTATAACACTTTCATATGGTTTTTAAAATAACTATATTGAAATGTCCGAATAATTCTTATTTTACCCCAATATTTTTTAATCTAAATGATAAATTTTCTTCAATATGATAATATTAGGATATTCTTCTTTTTTTTTTTACCACAAATTGCATATTATATTTTGTTTTCTTAATTATTGTATAATAAACTTAAGGTGAGATTGTTAAAGGCAATATATATATGTATATATATATATATGATTTTCCAATATGAAGACATGTGTTTTGTGAATATATATATATATATCACAAGCTTTTTTTAGGACGTTATCGTCGTATAAGTGACGCAGCAACAGTCAAACTCAAGACCATAGAACGGGTTTAACGTCCACCATTTTCAATTTTAATACGTAGGCGATAAGAGATGTTGAATTTTATAAAGATAGATACTATATATAGTTATCGATTTTAAAAAAATGATTCGTAATAATTTTTTTTGCATTGTATTGCAAAAGAAGAAATATATAATGAACTTATAAATTAGACGAATACAAACCAACTGCTAATTTTATATGAATTTAAAATACGAAAACAAATGTATATTAGTTAAAAAGCGTTGGAATTTGGTCGCACCGAAAACAATAACTCCACCAAAATGTCATTGAATAAGTTTTCAAACCAAAATTAATATGAATTTATATTTTTTTTTTCATTTTTGGTCATTATGGGGCCAAGGGAATGCAATTATGCGACCCTTTTTAAGAAGAAAATTTTCAACTACCACATCTTTTTGGACTTACATGGCACATCCAACAAAGCATCCTCACAATGTATCAACATCATCTGTTACATCATGACCGTCCACTTCGATCTGGGTGCCCACACTTATGGTTATATATATTATCTTCATTTATTGTGAAATTTTTATTAATTAGCTCTAACCCTTTAGTTATTTCATTAAAAATACTCATCTCCCATATAGTTAATTGCGTTATTGATATGCATAATCTAGCAAATATTTGATAGATCGAACCTACTCGTTTGATATTAGGATCGAGCATCTTGTAGATAAAAATCATAGAAGGTGATACAATTAAACAAATAAACTATTATTTTATAATTAAAAAAAATATGAGTAGTATATACTTTTTTTTTGGTGAAATGTAAATATACACCAAAAAATGGATGTTTTACAATTGCTATATCTTATATATATATATATAATATGATTTAGATGAATTCGACGTTGCTGGATTTAAAGGTCAAAATAAAGATTTACGTTTTATTATGGGTTTCTTGATATAATTCATACACATATATGTGTATATATACCGTTTTTCAATGAACTTGTACGGCAAGTTGGTCTAAGTCAAGGAGTTGGAGTGCTTCCCAAGAAAACAACGGTCCAAATCAACCATGCTAGTGAGATACCAAAAAGTGCAATTTCCAAGTGAACACTATTTTTATTTTTGTTTTTTTTTATTTATTTATTTCGTCCCCATTTATACCAAATTGCCCTTCTCGGCTTCAATGCATATATATATATATATATAGGAGACAATTTTGTAAGAATATGACAATTAATGATATGACAAATTCGGTGTTTTTCTTTACATTTTCTCTATCTAATTAAGAGTCCCGCCGACTAAATTGGATTAAGTTGAAAATGAATACATTCCATTTCGGGGAAATTACAGGTAAATTTATATGTGATAATTACATCAAAAATCAATTTTTTTTATCAGAAGAATATATATCATTCTTTAATTTCTAAGAAATACATCTCCTATGTATGCATACACAAGTGTGTAAATTATACAATGAATAACGACAAGTCATTGGCCAATGAAGTAATTTCCCGGAAATTTACAACGCACTTAAGAATATATATATATATATATATATATATATATATATCATATGGTATTATCCCTAAAGGATCGATCCAAATATTGGTGAATCAGTCATTAAATTATAGATCGATCATCTAAGAATATAGACAGACATCAAGACATGTGTGTGTTAGTTGTGGTGCTTATCATCAGACCAAGAAAACACAACTCGACTAAATTAATATTTAATCAAACTCAGTTAGTACACATAATTATACCATTATTAATTAATTAAATTAATGCAACGCCTTAGTTAGAGGGTAACGAGGGCATGCAATGCATGAGGAGTGATTAAAAAAAAACTAATTAGTGGTTAATGTATAATACCACAGTGGAGATTTGTTAAAGAACATGCATATGAGGAGGGATAAGATCAACTACAGCTAATGGCATCAATCATAGAGATACTGAAGCATATATTTAGTATTTAAAACTGGGATTAGGGTTTTGGTGGGTAATTAAGGAGGGCTAATCCCCGATTAATCAGAAGGGTCAGAGTTGGTACGAAGGCATACACGCATGGTTCACATGGTCAACCTCGTGAAATATATTTTCCAATTCAACACCATTTTAAGATAATGGAACGACGATTACATTATGCACTTTTTTTTATAAAATATCTCAATAGATTCAAAAAATCAAATTCACGAGATAAACTCGTTGATTACCCACCTAGCTAAACCATAATCTGAATTTTTTTTAACATTAATAAATTTTAGTCGAACTATTTTTTTTTTTATCAATGATTTTTTTTTAAAAATCCAGGCCATGTGCTCGGAAGCATGTTGGAACTAAAACACACACCTCTTTTTCTGTATTTCAAACTTAAAAATGAATTTCTAAAATCACATGTCTTCGACTTAAATTTTGGTCAAACCCTAAAAATATCCAATGAAACGACGCATATAATATTATATACATTATATGTAAATTTACGTGTGAAGACTTCAAAAGATCATGAGAAGCCCTAGCATTTATGTGTAAATTCATAGCAAAAAAAAAAATCAAATATCTATAATCGATGAAACGTATAAAATATTGCAAAACCAAATTTAAAAAAATATTAGCAATGCAGAGTCAATGGTGAAATAATTTTTTTTAAAAAATGGATGAAAGAACATGTGGTCATAAATTTAATAGAAATCCTTCTTTGGATCCCTCCCCGACATAAAAAAAGGTACTCGGACACGTACAACTAGCTGTACTCGAAACCGCACTTAAAAGAGTTGGACGTAATAAATGTGAACAGGTTATGAAAATCAACACAAAGGTATAGTACGGAAAAAAACAAGATCCGAGGAATTTAATAATATGGAAATTATATATTATGATCAATCTCACATGGGCATTGCCTTGTGATGAGTATTGGAGACAAATCTTGCATGAGCATGAAAAACTAGGACAATCTCTTGGTTTATATAGTTTTTTTTTTATTATAAAAAATGAGTTATTGAAAATAGAATATTTAAAACTTATATTGAATCATAGGATAAAAAGAAATTAACATGGCTACACGGGGGAATAGTTAAGAATTGATGTGATAATTCACCAAGTAAATTATAAGAGTGTCAATTTAGCCACGAGATCCGAAACACGATCCGATCCCACCCAAAAAATATTAGGTTTTGGGTATAAATTTTTTGGTTTGAAAAAAATCGAATTTTAGTATCAAGTTTAGTTCGGATTTCGGGTCGATCTGAAAGTACGATATTTTTTTTTGTAAAAAAATTATTAATTGATAAAAATAATAAAATTATAAAGGAATTGAATGGGTCAATCCAGCCCGATCTAAGTACAAAATTTATAGGATCGGATATGACTATATATACCTGAAAAAATCGGACCGGTTAACTCAAACCTGAAACCTTTGAGTCGAATGCGGATTCGGACCGATAACCCTAGTAAATTATTCTAAGAAGGAAGTGGATAATAAAGGTAACCAAAACAAAAGTATCTTACATTTTTTCAACCTAATAATCTCAATTTTTTTTTTCTTATGGATCAAAGCTAAGAAGAATTGCAGCCCAAAAGCGATCGTGCTTTCTCAAGAGCCTCAATGTATGTCCCCCAATTATCATGGTTTATTAATGGCCCAACGAATACTGCCCATTTAAGTGGTACCAAAAAAGTGGTACCAAAAAAAGCTTAAAACATGGGCTTCACATTCACATGGGTCAACCTCTTGATTTTTTTTCTTCTGTTTTCTAATTCAAACACCATTAACAAGATACTGACCAAACCCTAGCAAAGTCAGAGAGGAAGACAGAAAACCTAATCCTTCTCCTCCAAAGCTGGCTTCCATTCCATACCAACAACAGCCAAAAAACGGTGCATATACACATATATGAATCGTACGTAACGTACCTTCCATGGACATTTGAATTATTCCCATTGTTATACATTTGAAGCTTCCATCATTCATCTTTTTCATGCCCTTCTTCATTGATCTCTGCATTTTCTCACCTGTCACACAACCAAAGAGAACCCGTGGGACAAATATCTAGTTTTTTACAGTGCAGATGACCTGTCGCTGCCATAGTAAAACCCGTAATTACCATGGCTATAGACACTAATTAACTGGTTCAAGTAAACCGACAAGTTCGATGCTTCTGTTTTTTTTTGGTAACACAGAGAGTTGCATCTGCATCTGTGACGACTGTTAACGTTCACACTATAACCTCGGCCAGCAGAAAGGGAAAAATATTTGCCAAAAATGTAGATGAACAACATCCGTACGAGTAAACATCTATATAACCTCCGTCCCAGAAGCGATGAGGTTTGGAGACAAAGTTTGCATGAGTATTCAATCTATGGCATAACATTAGCTGGACTGGACTGGATGCAGCAGTACTGACAATCTCTTGGTGATATTAGTTTCAATAAAAGGAATGCTACATGCATGGATCTGGTAAATACCAGAAACATGATGACATTGACTAGAGAAGCACCGATTCTTTTATTTTTTTCTGCAGGTAGACGAACATATATTTAGTTATTGAAAAGAGTATTTAAAACTTACATTGAATCATCGGAGTCGTCTGATTCACTTCTCTCTGGCTCAGGCCCTGCAGGATTAGGCCCGGTTGTTTCAGGAGCTTCGGGCTTTTCCGCTGGGGTGGGTGATGGAGGCTTCTTGTTCATGTTACTAGCGTTTTCGTTGGCAGCTTCCTCTTGCTCGTTTACCTATCGCCAAATTAACAAGACTAGTAACGCACGGAAGTAATTTACCCAGGCTTACATGATTTTTAATGTTCGAAAATCACCTTTAAGTAACCAATTCTATAACAAAAATATCTTACATTTTCAACTGTACCGCCAGTCAAGATGTTCACCAGGTCTCTCTCAACACGCTGTACAAGCTCTGGCTGTAACATTTGACAGTAATCATGTCAGTTAAATAAATCAGATGTCGAAAATCAAACACCACTCCCATGTTTAGATATCCCAATACTCTCAATCTTTATGGCTCAAGCTAAGAGCAATGCCCAATACTCAACCGCCTTTCCTAAGGGCCTAAAGAACACAACTACTAAAACACAATTTGACTGCCCTTGTAAACTACTATATGTTTCCATAACCCCACGCTATTTGTAAATACTTGATGTATTTTAAAATAATCACAAGATACTACAGGTAGAGGAAAGTACATTAAGGTCAGGCTCTCGACGGAATCTTCGTTTCCGAGCATCCTTCATAGGAGGAGTGAGACCATGCCTATATTCTACTGTACTGGGTGCAGGGTCACCTGTCTCCCTGACCATGATCATCTATAGCAAAGCAAAACGATTAACGTTCATATTGCCTTTCATCAAAATGGAATGGAAAAGGTTATTGGAATTTGGAAGAGATGTGTCGATATCTACCTGCCCGATATCAGCAGTTTTTACCAAAGCACAGTCATCATAGGTTTTAAAGGACTCAACAACACAAGGGAGATCTAGCAGAGAAGCAGGGAACTCTTCGTTTCCAATGACAAATGTCCCGGTTCTCCCATCTTCTGCAACACAAACCATATCCATCAATCCAGTTGCTCTAGTTGCATATTGAATGTCAACTACACCATAATTGTGAAGATTAGATGAACAAAAACACCTGAACAGCGATAATGACCTCATAACGCAAGAGAGCGAATGCAAATGATTTACTAGAAAAAAGCACACAAAGCCATAAAACTCATCCTAAGCAACTGCACGAATCAAAGTGACAAGAATGTCTTTACCCTTGACAGGCGAGAACCTCAGGCAACATCTACCAACTGATCAAGTTCCAAAGGACCAACTAGTCAGGTCAATACCACACCAAACACTACAATATTCATTAATCAGAAACTCGCACTACAGGTTCCAAAACACGAACAAATTAGCTATTATAGGTACTTCAAACCGGATCTCTACAAAATTCATTGATTCCATGTGCACTAGTTCAGGAAAAAGAGAGGAGCGAAAAGGAAGAAACCTGGGGTTAAACCTAGATAAAAAAACTAAAAAACTAAAAAAAAGGAAACTATGGACTTGGCAAGGATCCTCACCGGAAAAGGACAAATCCAAAGGGATTTCGTCGGTGGAAGAACCATCATCGCCCAAAAGCCGATCAATTCGCTCTGAAATAGATGGCGGAACCCTAAGAATGAACTGCTCCTCCATCAAGATGGTGACAACAATTTCGGTTAAAAACCTTTGCACACAAAAATTATCACAAGACCGATCAATTTCCTGAAACTGTAACACCATCAGATGAGAGATTCCAGAACTCTCTCTTTACCAAATGTAATGCAAAATCAATTACGTTCTAATTAGAAATCCACAATGCTGAACCCAGAAAAAAACAAGTTCCAATTAAGTTTTTTGTTCAGAACAAAACTTATTGATCTGTAGAAAACGATAGAATCATCACATAGGAAAAGAAATACCATCATAGAACTTCACACAATGGAAAATATCTATTCCTATCTTGCCAAAAATTCAATATTTCAATCCTTTAGAAGCAACACTACAACATTCCTCAAGGGCAGAGAAAAAAAGAGAAAAACTTTGGGTTTGTGGATCAAGGTTATTTTTTTTCATTGGAGGAAATAACCGTTACATACCAGTAGATTTGTAGTCTAAATTCAAAAACTTCAAAATAGTAATGTACGACAACCCATAGAAATCGAGAATTTCTCAAACAGAGATATTTCAAATGATTTCTACGAACAAATAAAACGTGATATCGGCCGCAAAGATCGATAATTACGGGGAAATTTAATCAGAACTCGAAATACCAAATCAATTTGCAAAACAGAGAACAAAAACAGACCAAAACTACTAATTTCCCTCAGGAACCACGACCATGAGTCGGCGGATCAACGGCGTTAGCGTCAACGATTGCTTCACCAGACTAGTGGGTTTAGGGGCTGTAAATCCTGGTTCCGACAAGAGGGAATCGCAGCCAGAGAAACGGTCGGAATCTTCAGCGCAACAGGAAAGATGTGCAGGAAAAAAACATACAGATAGATGAAACCCTAAAACGCACCAGAGAGAGAGAGAGAGCGCGCGCGTTGGCGGCGAGGCAGGGAGCGACTTCGACAGCGCCGGCGAGAGGAGAGAGAGAAAGAGAGATGGTCTGATTTGTTTTGGGCCTTAAAAATATTTTAGATAAAATCAGTAAGCCCAAATTAAAATTGTAATGGGCCTACGGTTAAATCTATATATACACACATATCAATCAATCAATGAGCTCTGCAGGTTCTTTTTCTCTACGTTATAGACTTTCAGAGTCTTTGGATATTGTTTCTTCCTTTCTTTTTGATAATGAGAAGTTTAATTTAACACCACTATATATATATTTATATATATAATGATATATAGATAACAATGAAATACACATTTTACACAAGTTCATTTTTTTAATAAATTTTTGTCACTAGTTTCAGATATAGAAAAATATTCTTGTTGCAGAAGTAGATCTATTGTATTTTAATTTTATCCAAAAAAAAAAAAAATAGATCTATTGCAAATTTGTAAAACATATTGACCATAAAAAATTTGGTAAGAACCCATTATTTGTTCCGATCCAAAATCACTTGTTTCAGTAAAAAACATTTGTTTCGTCTACAGGCGAACACCTTGAGAGATTGCAAGCAGCTTTCGTAGGGAAACAGAAAGAGAACACACGTGCTGATAGGATGAGAGAGCAAAGCCAACGGAGATAAGCATGGAATCCACCCGGTTACATGATCGAGCTTCACATGAACAATTTAAACAAACAACAGTTCCCTCGACTACTACAATGCCAGATCACCAAAACGAGAGAGCCTAAGCAGCAACAGAAGGCTTGGAAGCAACAGACAGCCTCGACCTCTTCTTTGCCAAACTCTCACTGCGACGTTCCCTCTGCTCCTTCAAGCGGGTTGCCAAAAGCTTCTGGTACTCAGCAGCATCTGCATTCGCCTTTGCGATTCTCTTCTTCTTCTCTGCAATTCTCGACCTCTTCCTCTGAAGGGTCAATGGAGTCACCAGCCTCTGTATCTTTGGTGCCTTGCTAACCTTCTTACCTGAAGTTTATAATCAAATGTAAGGAAGATCCACAACATCCGAGGACAAAAACTCTCAACTGTTTTTCGTGATTTTGCTTACCGGTTTTGGTTGTGAAGGTGCGACGGTAGGTGTTAACATACTTCCTGACATCATCCTCCTTGGAGAGGTTGAACAGCTTGCGAATCTTTGATGCCCTTTTCGGCCCCCTCATTCTCGGCTTCTCGGTGTCAGTTAGCCCAGGAAGATCGTTCTCCCCTTTCTTCACGATAACCAGATTCAATACCGAAAGATCCGGACTCACAATGCATCCACGGACAGACTTCCTTCTACGCTCTCCATTCCTCCTGCCGTATCCTCTGAAGCATGGTGTGCCTATTCAAATCAAATAGATCGTGTAAGTCGGATAATCTGATAAGACCATTCGCTGAAAAGAAGAAACGACATTGTACCTCGGTGAAGAAGAAGGCGGACACGGCCAGGAGTAAGAACTCCCTGCTTCATTGGGAAACCCTGCTTGTCACATCCTCCCATGATTTTGAACACGTATCCCTTGAACTCCTGTAAACAAACAGTCGGAGAAAAAAGAACAATCTCAAAGATGTTACACAATATAAAGAGCATGACTTTCTAAACCAATCAAGGAAACATAGGAATCGAACCTCTCCCAAGGCATCTCCACTGACTTCCTGAGAAATCCTCTTGTCAAAGAATGCCCGGCTGTTTCATCAGGATTCAAACTCAGAAACTTTACCCATAAAACCAATCTAAATCCATGGGCGATCAACACTGATCAGGTAACTTCGAACATAAGATGATTCCAACAAACATTAAGTCCCGAATTACATTATTAATCAATAGCAGCATAAATCTAACATAATCCGAATCCGAAACCGAAAAAGCAATCAATAGGGCTAGTTTTCACACCACAGTAGCACACCGAGAAAATGCACAAATTCTCAAAAAAGATTTCCCACGAATCAAATCTAAAACTGGAAGAAACCTAATCTAGAGTCATGCACAAAACAACGTTACCTGAAACTATATAACGAATCTAAAAGAAGGACGCGAGAACAGAGAGGATAGTGCTTACAGTTTCTGGTCATCATCGATCTCGAGCTTCTTCTGGCAACCAGTTGTGGGATTCGCGATATTGAACTAAAACAGACAAAAGCAACGGGTCATGAAACAAAAGCTCTAATCTCGTGAGAAAACAAGAGAAGAAAAGGAATCAATCTCACCTTCATCTTGTCTGATAAACACTACACCACCACTGCAGCACGCGCCGAGAGAAAAACGCTGGTTAGCAAACTAGGGTTTAGCAAACACCAGCAGCAGACATCTACATTTACAAGGAGATGAAAACGGGTCGGGTGCTGTTTCAGAATATGGGCCAATAAAATATCACCTCGGCCCGGCCAGGTCAATTAATGGGCTTTTCTACGATAAACCCTTAATATTAACCATCTGCTCTCAAATAGCGTGTGTATATATATAAAGATTCTATATATACTTTCTATCAATAGATGTGTAATTCAATTCTATCGATTCCACATATGTATCTATATTCCTTCATAAAAATGAAAACACATGTTTATAAGATGAAAATGGCCATCAGGGTTTCTTTATTTTTTGTTTATACTTTCGTCTCGTAAGAATCAAAATATCTCATATTTGTCCTTAACATTTTAAAATTTATTTGCAGACCCTAGAAAATAAGAAGGTATTAGATATAATTTTGTGTCATAAAAACTTATAAAACCATCTGTTTTTTATTTTATCGCGGAAAATCGAAACAGAACGTACATAAATGTGTGGCTCAATACGATTTTGGACATGATTTGGGGTCCATTTCAATTTTAATTGTTTGAGGCATAAAATGAAATGTTAATTATATTGAAGGGTGAAAATATAAAACAAAAGAAGGATATAGAAGCCCTAATGTCCCTTTTCGCTTGATACTGTAAGGAGATTTTGGGTTTCTCCGCTCTCTCTCTCCACTTCGCTGCCGCGCCTTTTCAACGGTGGTTCGCCGTCCGTCGTCGCCGGTAAGCCCTTCCCGTGCTTCTCCTTTTTCCCCTTCCCGGGCTGAAGATTTCGACGGTTTCTCTGGCGGTGTTTCTGTCTTGTCGGAACCGGTTATTCACAACCCCTGAACCCACTAGCCTGGTGGAGTAATCGCTGACGCGAACGCCGTTGATCGGCCCATTCATGCTTGAGGGAAATTTGGAGTTTTGATCTGTTTTTTGTCTCTGTTTCTGTCAAATTGTTTTTTTTTTTAAAAACTTTCGCGTTCTTATTAAAATTTCCCAGTAAGTACCGATCTTTTAGAAAAAGTTGCGATTTCTTTGGGGTGTAGTACATTACTTCTGCTGTTTTGAAGTTTTAATGTTGAGTTAGGCTACAGATCTACATGTAACAGTCATTTGTTCCAATAAAAAAGAACCTTGATCCACAAACCCAATGTTTTTGGTTTTCTTTGTCAGAGCTGCTTATGAGGTCATGTTGTAGTGTTACTTCCAAAAGATTGAATTTTGGGTAGGAACAGAGATTGGGAATTCTAAATTTGGGAGGAGATACCATTATATTTGCCGTTGTTGGAAGTTCTATGATGGCTTTTCCACCTATCGAAGCGGTGGTGAATCTATCCTTTTGCAGAGGTCAATAAGTTTTGTTCTGAACCAAAAACCTTATTTGGAACTTTTTTTTTTCTGGGTTCCGCATGTGTGATTTCAAATTAGATCATAATGTTTCGGTGGACTTTGGTTTTTGTGGTATGTAGTAACTCAGAAATAGAATTTTGTCTTAAGTTTCTGGCATTCTGATTTTTGAGCTAAATGCCCGAGGCTTTTCTTTTTAATTGTGCAACGATATTTTGGTGTTGTTTTCTAACTCAATTTCATTGATTGATAAAGAGGTTGAAGATTATCCACAATGAGGGGAAGGAGCTACACTCCATCACCACCAAGGGGTTATGGGAGGAGAGGTCGAAGCCCTAGCCCTCGGGGACGATATGGGGGTCGTGGCCGAGACTTACCTACTAGTCTTTTGGTTCGCAACCTACGCCATGATTGCAGGTATACCCTTGTTCACATCTCACTTGGTGTGAAGGTTTTCAGAATGTTGATTGTATATTTTATGTTCTCTTACTTATCATGAAATAAATGTGTGTTTGAGCAGGACATTGTTTTTCTAATAGAAATATGTAAGGAAACATGTAAATTGTAGCTGAGAAATTT
Source organism: Tarenaya hassleriana (assembly GCF_000463585.1). Lineage (NCBI taxonomy): Eukaryota > Viridiplantae > Streptophyta > Magnoliopsida > Brassicales > Cleomaceae > Tarenaya > Tarenaya hassleriana. The sequence continues at coordinate 818,117 of NW_010966725.1, forward strand.
TCTTTTAAGATACTTCTCAAATTAAGATTCTCCATATTTGGTTTAGGTTCCTACTGTCTTTTAGTTTTATAGCTTTTACCAATTGGTTTTTGCTACTTATATACTTTTCTGTTTTTGCAGGCCAGAAGACCTCAGGAGGCCATTTGAACAGTTTGGTCCTCTCAAGGACATCTACATGCCGAGGGATTATTATACTGGGTGAGCAAGTGCAGTAAACTAGATGTTGAAAAAGCATTTGAATGTTTTCTTTCGTTTTGGTTGGGTAGTACCTCCATGCTTTTCTTTTTTCTTTTTAAACCATGCTTCTTGAATCTTTGTTTCCTAACTTTTTATTTGTTTTCCTTTTTGCCATTTTCTGCATCTGGGTGTTGCTTATGATTCGATGGGATGTTTATGTGGACGTACCAAACAACAGTGATTTGTGAATCATATTTAGTGTACCTTTTGTTTCCATTTCTTTCAACATGAGTTGTCGTTTTTTATCATTAAGTCCTTATTTTAGCTACAATGATTGATTTTCAGGGTCAGCTAAGTAGCAACAGCCAATAAGTTTACATCATTTTCAATTGAGTATTACCAAAACCCCATCTTGTTTTGTTTTGGTAGTATGGGGGGGAAGAATACATTGATGATATGTTCCATGTGATCACACTTCGAGTGTGTTAATTGAAGTTGTTGAGGTTTAACAGTGAAACTAAAGAATTGAAGGCAACAAAGAAGTAATTAGAGTTCTTTTGAAGATGATGTAAATGATAATGAAGAATGGAAGGAAGTTGGGTTTGATTTCAATTTGAAGATGTATCAAGTCTTGCAAGGTTAGCAGGCAAGTGCTTGCTATTTCCAGTTTACCATCATGCTGCAGGGGTTTGCCAATTCCATTCCAACACTTTCTGTCACAACGGTATATTTTCCTGAGTGTATGGTTTCTTGGTTTCTAGTCTTAGATGTTTTCCTTTGTTGTCTTTTATGCAGAGAACCACGAGGTTTTGGTTTCGTCCAGTATGTGGATCCTGCCGATGCTTCTGAGGCAAAACATCACATGGATGGCTATCTTCTTCTTGGCCGTGAACTGACTGTTGTATTTGCTGAAGAGAACAGAAAGAAGCCAACTGAAATGAGGGCAAGGGAGCGAGGAGGAGGAAGGTGAGCTGAGCTTTTCTTCTTTACAACTCTCTGTGTTTGATATGATCTTTGGGTGCCAGGTGGGCGTAAGAGTAGTATCTCTACTTTCTTAAGAAATACCCAATGCTCAATCTTGAATTTCCGTGTTTGTAGGGGCAAATTCCGCGACAGAAGACGTAGTCCCCCTCGCTACTCTCGTTCACCTCGATATTCTCGATCTCCACCTCCTCGACATGGTAGATCTCGATCCCGGAGCCGTGACTATTACTCTCCTCCACCTAGGAGGCATCACTCAAGGTATTGTTTTTGTCTGAAAATCATAGGATGTCTGATGAAGAATCAAGGGCATTCTCAACTAAGTCGTGGTAGCAGAATACTCCTTTGTGTATTTTGATGTTAAAACTGGAATGAGAATGCTAATCACGATTTTCGTTGATGAAAACCATACCATCAACTGGACTGCCTGTTTTATAATCCGATCCTCTTGTGTTGTAGGTCTGTCTCGCCCCGGAATGATAGGTACGAGAGGGAGAGGTCGTACTCACGCTCACCAGCCCGTAATGGCTCAAGGGGTCGCAGCGGAAGTCCACCGAGAGGCAGAAGTCATAGCCCTAAAAGCAGGAGCCCGGGCCCGAGAAGGAGCAGGAGCCAGACCCCGAGAAGAAGCAGGAGCTACACTCCTGAGCCAGCCAGGAGCCGCAGCCCTAGCCGGAGCAGGAGCCCGAGCCCTCGAGGACGTGAAAACTACAGGAGGGAGCAGAATGCTGACCGTTCTCCTAGCCAGTGAGTGATAATATATAGCGTCTTTCACTGTCACTCTTTTCTGGTGGTTTTCTGCTATATATAGCTGCAGATACTTGTGCCATTAGAATGAGAATTTTCTCCCTCTTATCAGGACAAATCTTTTGTAGGGTTATTATCTTGTTTGCTGTTAAGAGTCTTCCCATGAAAGATCACCTAAAAACACATGTTACTGTAAGATGCGGTTTGCTTTTCAAGTTTCTTAAATGTGTTGTGTCTTCTGTCCGGATCTAGATGGGGCCACCAATGGAGGAAGCTTTTTGACGTTTTATTTCCACTTGTTTGAATTGGCTCTTTTCGCTTTCCAGCTATTCACTCCATGTTTTCTCTCTGCTTCCACACTTCCTTTTCCTGAACCATCAAAGATTCCATTGCCCAAAAGGAGAAAATCTTTACATATATATATATATATATATTTCATTTGATATGCTTATGTTGTTCCTGTAATCTTATACTGGTGCTGATGTTTAATTTATTTTTTGGTTCTTGTTCACAAAATGTGCGACATGCTTTGATTCTGTAAGGAAATCCAAAACATGTTTTCGCTTTTGCAGAGGAAAAAACCCGACCAAAAGGCTCTTCCTTTTCCTCAGGTTGCGAAAATCTTTCTGTATGCGTCTCTTCATTCACGGCGATAATTTTGACATCTCCTCCTTTTAAAGTTTTCCCCCAAGAAAAATACATAAAAATGAAAATAAAATTGTATTTATAGGAGATGCGCATCTATGTAATTTTATTATAAAGTTGACATTTTTCTAACGAGTATAAGCATTTCTAATTGCAAATCCTAATTGTAAATATTTTCTTAAAGGAAACAAACAGTGGTTTTTTTATAAATTGACATTTCTATGAATAAAAATTTTAAAATGCCATTTGTTCAAAAGAATAATTGCGGTTTTTTAATTATTTTTTGGAGTGTTTATTTTAATCAATATTTGTGTGAAGGAAGGGGTATAGTTGTCGAGAATGTAAAAGCTGCAGTCATAATGAATTTGTAATAAGACTGGTCCTCTCTTCTGTATTTATTTAGCTTAAGCCCTTTTGGTTTCCCACGCATTAAAGTGAAGTAGGGGTGGGCACAAATACCCGAAAATCGGGTATCCGTCGGATACTCGTCTCACGGATACCCGATTTTAGGGTACTCGTAATTTTCAAATCCGAATCCAAATCCTTATTTTTCAATACCCGTGAATCCGGATCCAAATCCGGATAATAGAATTTTTAAAACCGGATATCCGCGGGTACCCGCGTATTATGATTATAAATAATTATATCTTATATTTATATAACATTTTTATAAAATACAATTATTTTAGATGAAATAATTTCATATTTTTTTAATATTAATTCAAAAAAATTAAATTTATTATTATTTGTCTCTTATTATCTCTTTTGTCTTATATATTTTATCATAATTCATCAATTTTTATAAATATATCTTCATGTTTTAAAAATTTTATATATGAATATTGTTGTTTTTCTTAAATAAATCCGGATCCGGATATCCGCGAGTACCCGACTATTATTCCGGATACCCGTACCCCGGATACTCGTAAATACCAAATCCCGGATACAAATCTCATAGTTAAATATCCGAGCCTCCCGGATCCGAATCCAAATCTCTCGATTTTCCCGGGTATCCGACCCGTGCCCACCCCTAAAGTGAAGTGAAGAAGTGAATTCTGAGAGAGAGAGAGAGAGAGAGAGAGAGAGAGAGAGACGAAAAGTGTACTTTTTTCTTGGTGGGTTTTTTACATTGCAACGTCTCTGAAGCTGCTGCTCTCTCCCCTCTTCTGTCTTGGAAGAAAGATCTCTTCTTTCCTTTCTGTTTTGTCGTGACTGAATCCTTCCGAGTGAATCTGGTCGGAGCTTTGAGTTCGAATCAGGTGAATCTTTCATCTTTTCTTGATTTCTGCATCTGGGTGTCTGATAGATTTCGGCGTTTAGTTTGTCTGCTGCACGCACTAGAATTTCTTGGACATTCTTGTCTGGTCTTCACTCGCAGTCTCAGAGAACATGTATGGATGAATCATGGAATCTTGTGGCTTTTTCCCTGTGCTCGGAGGATTCATGTTGGCCCACTCTCATTTCGGAGCCGTTCCATATTTCCAGATATATCTACGTTGCATTTACTTGGAGATGATCTGTTACTTATTTTCTTTGTCGGAATCTTGAGTTCATGTCTGTGTAAGCAAGTGCCATGTGCACTTGTATTGATATTATATCAGTTCATCCTCCAAAACCCAGATTCACTCGAGTAAGAAACTGAGGTTTCCTGCTCAGTTCCGGGGTTCCTAGATCAGTTTCTCAATGGTAATTCGCCTGAAATTCCTGTGAAATTTGCATTTATCTCTGGCTTTTGGCATAGTTTATAGACAATTCAAAGAACAAACTCCAAGCAATTGATGTTGCCAGTGATGTTTATGATCTTAAGTAGCAGTGAGAATCATCAATGGTTTGATTCATCGATCAAGAGAGAGAGATGATGATCCATGATCTTGCTTAGCATATCATGTGATTGTGTTCTTCCTGATTCTTGTTCGCGGAAAACCTGTTTCCCAGAGCTTCTGCAGTTCAAGATCATGTTTCAACTTTCAAGTTTCCATGTCTGAATCTTTCAAACTGGATCCATGATCTTTTAAGTTCAAGAACATGTTTCAGGTTCCGTGATCTTGCTTGGTGTATCGTTTTGGTTGCGTTCTTTGTGATTCCTGGCCGCGGAATAACGTATCAGGTTTCAAGTTTCAAAGTCTGAATCTTTAATCTTCGCCTAGATGCTGCTCCGGAGATGGTTTGCAGATACGGTTTCGATCCTATTCGCCCTTCTTTCTTGCACAAACGGTACGCATTCCCTTCTCCTCATGCTTTTCGTCATTCTTCAATCTGAAAATCTCGGTTCTTATGCTGTATACATAGGAGCATTTGTCGGAGTAAACCTCGGGACCGATATTACCAAAATGCCATCTCCCTCGGACGTCGTCTCCTTACTCAAATCGCACCAAATCACTCATATCCGCCTCTACAACGCCGATAGCCACATGCTCAAGGCATTAGCCAACAGTAATATCGAAGTTATGGTCGGTGTAACAAATGATGAGCTGATCAGTATCGGGCGAAACCCTTCATCGGCGGCCTCGTGGATCAGTGAAAACGTCGTTTCTTACGTACCTTCGACCAATATAACCGCCATTTCCATCGGAAGCGAGGTTCTCACGACGATCCCTCATGTCGCCCCAGTTCTCGTCTTGGCTTTAAACAACGTTCACAAGGCTCTCGTGGCGGCTAACTTGAACTTTAAGGTGAAAGTTTCGACTCCGATGTCTATGGATATCATCCCGAAGCCATTTCCTCCGTCCACCGCGACTTTTGACTCGTCTTGGAACACGACGGTTTATCAGATTCTTCGGTTTTTGAAGAACACGGGATCGTATTTCATGCTGAATGCTTATCCTTACTATGGTTACACTACCGGAGATGGGATTTTTCCGCTCGAGTACGTTCTCTTCAAGCCGGTTTCTCCAGTTAAACAGATCGTGGATCCGAACACGCTTTTACGCTACAACAGCATGTTCGACGCCATGGTTGACGCTGCTTATTACTCAATACAAGCTCTGAACTTTTCCAAGATCCCGGTTTTTGTCACGGAAACAGGCTGGCCATGGCTCGGGGGAGGGAACGAACCAGCTGCCACGGCTGGAAACGCCGAGACATTCAACGGTAACCTGATAAAGCGAGTCATGAACGGCTCGGGACCGCCTAGTCAGCCGGATATCCCCGTCAATACATATATATACGAGCTCTACAACGAAGATAAGCGATCCGGGCCAGTTTCTGAGAGGAACTGGGGGATGTTCTACTCGAACGGTTCAGCGGTTTATCCTCTGAGCTTGAGCGGATCAGAACCCGCGGCTCTGAACGGTTCAGGCGGCGTTTTCTGCATGGCGAGAGAGGAGACAGACCCGGACAAGCTTCAGGACGGTCTGAACTGGGCATGCGGCCAAGGCCGAGCCAATTGCGCAGCCATTCAGCAGGGACAACCTTGTTATCTGCCCAACAATCTCAAGAGTCATGCTTCTTTTGCATACAATGATTATTACCAGAAGATGAGAAGTGTCGGAGGAACATGCGATTTCGACGGGACCGCCATTACCACGACAAGAGATCCTAGTAAGCTTCCTTCATTACATCATTAGATCAAGAATCACTCGTATATTCGTCGTATAATCTCTGATATTAGTTCGTCGGTCCTTGCAGGCTACGGAAAATGTATATACACCGGCAGGTAAAGATCTGCTTCGTTCTTTATCTTGGATTCCGGTGAGTTTCTGAACTCAGAAATCCCAATCTTTTTTTGTAACTTTCAGCGCAAACGCAAACGCTACGGGTGGTGGAAACTTCCCTCCGGCTGCGTTTGGACCTGTGAGTCCCTTTCGAGGAAACGCAAACGCGGTCGTGGTCTCAGGCCGCTATCTTACGTTCTTGGCTCCGTCATTGGTTACGGTGATAGCAGTCTTGATTCAGAACAACGACCGCGTTTTGTAGCTTGGTGATCACGTTTCCCGGTGGTTCCTGAACGGCGTTTTGAGTTAAACCGGAGAAGACCAGGATATGTGAAATATCGTTTTCCTTTTGGGGTTAGTTAAGAAATAGTTTTGGAATATTAAAGATATTATTACAAAATTATTGGTGTGAGGAAAAAAAGGATTATTTTTTTGTGGCTTTATTATATCTGCCAGATCAGCGAGAAATTAGCAAGTCCAATGATGAGTTCAAAACGCTGCGTTTCGACGAACCGTCGTTCGAGACGTTACGGGGTAGTGAACGTAAAAGCAGGTTTTGGATTTCGATTAGCGGCGGAGGCGGCGGCGGCGGAATGATGCCACCGGCGGAGACGGGAGGCTGAAAGGCCATTCCTAGTGGAGGAACGGGAACGGCATCGTCTTGGGTATCGAAGACCTCTGTGTCGGAGCTGAACATGGATCCACCTCCCGAGTGATCCGCCGGACCAGAGGGCGATAATCTCTGCCATTGGATCGCCACCATTATGGATCCCGATGGGTTGTGTCCTTCGATCTCTATGTGCTTGTTTTCCAGAAGATTCAATGTTGCTCCCGTTGTCGTTTTGAATTCCTTTGGCTTTGTCCTGGGTTTTTTGTTTTGACGAATGTAGAGTGACTTCCAGTTTTGAGGCGTTGATTTCAAAACCCGGTTCCTTCTAATGCTATTTCTTGTGAAAAAAGCTTCCTATTTAGGTTAGTTTCTGGTGAAGTCTTGGAAACAAATGATTGAAATAGTCAGAATTCCCCTAGCGATTCTCTCGGTGGCCAAGATGGGGCTTTTCGATTCAACCCAAGACAATATATACCGATTTGGTAATTATAAAAGAGTGAATCTTATTATCCCCACGATACCGACTTTACTGATAGTTTGTACCATTAAGGGTCGATTCTTTGTACGCCATTTAGTGGAAGCTACTAAGACTGGTAGGTTTGGTTTTTCGGAGGAATCTAAGAACCGTACAGGAGGAAAAGGGGGAAGAAAACAAGAGGGTTTGGTCCGAATTCAACTCAGTAAGTCGACTTATACAAAAGATTAAGAGCATTTAAAGACTTTGAACCATTATTTGCTTGTCTAGAGCTTTCGTGTCCGCATGATCCACCTACCACTGTTTGTGTGGTTGGTTGAACCCAAAATATTAATGAAGACGGAACCTCCAGTCTTTACAGAGAGAAAAAAGAGTCACTTTTAGAGAGAGAGAGATGTGGAAGAGCATAGGAGAGGTGGGGGTGGATGACTATGTGAATGCTGGGCTGAGCTTGGAAGAGGCAAAGAGATTCGACGAAGTGGTGAGAGATGTGATTTCGAAGGTCGAAGGGTCTGACCCAAGAGAGCAATGGAAGGCGTTGGTAGGTTCGAGTGAGCTGAGGCCATCGCACCCATATTCTCTGCATCAGCTCGTCTACTACTCTGTCTACTCAAACTGGGATGACTCCCTTCATGGCCCTCCTCTCTACTGGTTCCCTTCTCTGTACGCCTCTCTCTCTCTTTCCCCTCAGTGTTCAGTGTCCATTGATTCTGATTGGAATTCGAACTTGAGTTTCTTGACTATGGGTTGATGTTTATCTTCTGTGTATTACAGGACTGAATCGAAATCGACAAACTTGGGAAGGTTGATGGAAACTCACTGTCCTAGGCTTCTGGGTTCTTCCTACAATAACCCAATTGAAAGTTTTGGCCTTTTCCGAGAATTCTCTCTCCAACACCCTGATGTGAGATGTTTTCCATTTCAGATAATGATGCCTGATAATATTTTGTGGGGAATCCTTTTCTTCCATTTTGATTTAGTGTTTTCCAATTTCTTTTCTTCCTCAGGTTTATTGGTCGATTGTTCTTGATGAGCTCTCACTGGCATTTTTCTCTTGTCCGAGGTGCATTCTTGACACTACTGACAAATCAAAACCTGGAGGGACATGGCTTCCTGGAGCGGTTTTAAACATCGCTGAGTGTTGTTTACTTCCTTCAAGCCACCCTAGAAAGGAGGATGATAGTGTGGCCGTTGTATGGAGAGATGAAGGCTCTGATGATGACGATGATTCCCATGTCAATCGTATGACACTGAAGGAACTCCGAGAGCAAGTAATGTATGTATTATGATGAACAAATTGTGATTAATTAGGGATAAAGATTGAAACCTTAATCTGAATATGTTCAATGGCTTTGTGAAAAGCATATGATCTTGTTGCCCTTTTGCTTCAGGATGGTGGCAAAGGCATTGGCTGGAGTTTTCGCAAAGGGCGACACAGTAGCAATTGATATGCCAATGACGGTGAATGCGGTGATTATATACCTGGCCATTGTATTGGCCGGATGTATCGTTGTATCAATTGCAGACAGTTTTGCAGCTAAGGAAATTGCTACACGGTTAAGAGTTTCTAAGGCCAAAGGCATATTCACTCAGGTGTCATTTCCTGCCTTTTATGTATTCTGTCTCTCGTTTACCTTATCAGACAGTGTATTTATTCTGTTCGGGTTGCATTCTCAGGACTATATATTTAGAGGAGGTCGGAGATTTCCTTTATACAGGTGAATACAACTTTCTTTCAATCCTGCTCTAACTAGGGTTACCCGAGATTTTCGGGCAACCCCCGACCTGGTTTCCCCCTCTGGGACTTCTCAGTCAAGGGTACTCCGTCTCGGCCTCGCAAGGGTCGGGTACCCGCAAGGTCCGCCAAGGGCTCGCGAGGGTAAGTGAGGCTCGAGGCGAGAGGGAAAGATTCGAGAAGAGAGAGGAAGATTCGTGAGTGTCTAGCGGAGGACTTGAGTCGAGGGGTACCAGACCCACAATCAATCGGCTGAGCTCTCGAGCTTCCGAGATTTTGCTGTTCAGCTTTCTCTCATCGGCTCGCTTCCTCTACGCCGCGATTCTCCCCTCTCTTTGGGTTACCATGGGTTTGGGTTTTCGCTAGACAGAACCTGACCTCGAACCTAAAGCTCAGTTTTCTGTTAGTGGCTTGGGTACCCACGGGACGGATACCCATGAAACCCGTGGGTTCGAATCCCCATGCCCAGCCACAGTTATAACCTCTTCTATTAATTGGATAACATATGTTCGCTTAAACATTTCTGTTTCTGTGTAGTCGAGTGGTGGAGGCCGCTCCATCTAAGGTCATTGTCCTCCCTGCCACTGGAACTGAACTCGGTGTTCAGTTAAGAGAACAGGACTTATCATGGAATGACTTTCTTTCCAACGCAAAAAACCATCCTAGGTAAAATTTACTGTGTTCAAAACTAAAGGCTTTTGTTAGAAAAGAATGCCTTTTAGACATGGGGAACTCTCATTTGGCTGCAGAGGCGTATACTACTTTTGTCCAGCTTATCAGCCCGTGGATGCTATGATTAACATTCTCTTCTCATCTGGTACTACAGGTAAAGAATATGATCCGAGGATACAAGTAATCTTATATGGTTGAAGATATATATATATATATATATATATATGCATTTATTGATGTGTATTCTTGCAGGTGAACCGAAAGCTATCCCCTGGACGCAGCTCTCCCCGATTCGAAGTGCTTGTGATGGATGGGCGCATGTTGATATCCAGCCAGGTGATACATACTGTTGGCCTACAAATCTCGGGTGGGTAATGGGACCAACCCTAATATTTTCATGCTTTCTTGCTGGTGCGACGCTTGCTCTATATCACGGGTCTCCCCTTGGCCGCGGTTTTGGAAAGTTTGTTCAGGCAAGGCACCTTTCGTTGCTGAATTCAGACAAAGCGGGTGAGAAACATTTTGTGCTTTATGTGATTAAATGCTGTTTCAGGATGCAGGAGTTACCGTTCTGGGTACGGTTCCGAGCTTGGTGAAAACATGGAAGAGCACAAAGTGTATGGAAGGCCTTGATTGGTCAAAGATAAAGTAAATATGTATATTCCATTCTAGGAATATTCAAGCAGGGGTTGGTGCAGATTGGATACCTGAGTTTTTTTAAATATCCGACTTCGGTTTTGCTCTCTCGGGTTTCACAGTTAAACTACCCTTTCTCAGCCTCATGAAGGGTGGGTGCCCGAACTTCGGGTACTCACGAGGTGCGGTGAGGGCTCAGTTAACCGTGGAGGCGAGCGAGATTTTGGCCGAGAGGAAGAAAGGGAGGGAGGAATGAGATAGAGGAAGTAGAGAAGGGTGAACGGTGAGATGTCCAGCGAGGTGAGGCGAAAGTTCCCTCGCTCCTCGCGGCCTTCTTCAGTCTTCAGAACCCCTAGTTAGGGGTTTAATGAAAAATGGTCGGGTTTATTGAAATCGCAAAAGAAAAACTCTAACCCCTCGACCCTCGCATGGTCACGCTATTCGTCTCGCGGTCTCTCTTTGCCAAACCTCCACCCCTATTCCCCTCGACTTGACCCTCCCTCTCTCTCCGTCAACTCGGGTTAACCGCAGGTACAGATAACTGCCCGATGAAACCCGACCTCGAACCTGCGGCTTAGATTCTCCAACCCCATGTACCTGAGTTCGCTCTCGCCGGGTCTTGGGTTCTGAATTTCAGTTCCTTAACATATACCACGGGACCTGCTGGTTTGGGTATCTGTCCACCCCTAGCTTCAAGTGATCCGTTTTCTGACTCCATAAACATGGTTTTTCAGGAGTTATGCAACCACGGGTGAAGCTTCCAATGTCGATGACGATCTCTGGATTTCATCGAAATCCGGTTATAAACCCGTGATCGAATGCTGTGGTGGTACAGAACTTTCATCATCTTACATCATAGGATGCCCACTTCAACCTCAGGCTTTTGGAGCATTCAGCACTCCTTCCATGACTACTGGAATCGTCATCCTCGATGAAAATGGCTTCCCTTTCGTAAGAATTTCTCGATTTCAACGTTTATATCTGTTGCAAAGAGACTTTTTGACATCGGTTTTTGGCAGCCCGGTGATGATAAACCCTGTTCCGGAGAGATAGCTTTGTTCCCTCGATACCTCGGGGCCACAGATAGACTCCTGAATGCAGATCATGATGCAGTTTACTTCAAGGGAATGCCTTTCTACAAAGGAATGGTATAGTATTGCAGATGATGATGATCATCATCATTGCCGTCATGCATCATCATATTCTCCTTGGTTCTTTACTGCAGCGTCTCAGAAGGCATGGGGATATCGTGAAGAGAACTGTTGGAGGATATTACACTGTTCAAGGCCGAGCCGATGATACCATGAACCTTGGAGGCATCAAGGTATATATTAGATTTATTACACCTTAAGTGTCATTTTCTGAAACTTTTCCTTTTTTAAGTTTGTGATTGTTTCTGGAAAATGCAGACGAGCTCTATTGAGATTGAACGAGTTTGTGACAATGCCGATCAGTGCGTTTCCGAGACCGCTGCAATCAGCGTGGCACCGAGAGATGGCGGTCCGGAAATGCTGGCCATACTCGTGGTCTTGAAGAAAGGGTTTAAAAAGAAACCTGAAGAACTGAAGAATATGTTCTCCAGAGCTATCCAGAGAGATCTCAATCCTCTCTTCAAGGTTCGAACTCGTGTGAGATTTTTACGTTTTCGATCGAGAGAGAGAGCGATTATTATGAGGGTTTTTTTTAATGTTGCGAGAGAATTCGTGTTTTTTTGCAGGTAAGCATTGTTAAGATTGTGCCCGAGTTTCCAAGAACAGCTTCGAACAAGTTACTGAGGAGAGTTCTGAGAGATGAGATGAAGCAGGAACTGTCCGTATGGAGCAGAATCTGAACTGGAACATGTCCACGGATTCACAGTACGGAGCAGAATCTAAACTGGAACAATGATCGTAGAATCACAGTCACTGTATCTTACTTTTCAATAAATTGTTTACTTTAATCTTCGGTTTGAATAGCCAATGAATATACTATATATATATATGCGTGTATATAAATGTAAGGACTGTTATATGAGATGTGATTGTTTAATTATGTGGGTTTGTAAAACCAATACAAAAATCTCGGTTTTAAAAATGTGAAAATCATTTTCGCAAATGGTAACATCAATGGGGAGGGGGGGGGAGCCTTTAACTGAATATAAAGGTTTATGATATGATTGCAATTTGCATTTTATATCATTATAATAGTTTTGATTTAATCTAGAATTTGGTGATAAAATTATAGTGTATAAAAGAAAATAACATTTCATTTCAATACGTAACCGATCTTATTATCTCTTGTGCCTCCTGACACGGTCCCGAATTATCTCTTGTGCCTCCTGACACGGTCCCGAAGACAAATGTGAAGTAAACGTTAATAATAATATTTGTAAAATTCCTTGTCAAGTTTTAGTGTTTAGACATACTTTTAGGTCAGAAATTAAACAAATGAAAAATAAAGGGGTCAAATGTTAAACAAAAAAAGCAAAAGAGAGGGCCCCACAAAAAAGATCAACCGCATTTTCCAAAGGCCAAACCTTTTGTTCTCCTCCCTTCACTCTCTCGATTTCTTTCTCACCCCTTACTTCAAATTTTTATTTCTTCTTGTCATTTTCAGTACCGTGTCAGGGCTGGCATCTGATCATCGTCAACCTTTGTTTAATCCCCTCAATTTCTCAGTTAAACCCTAATTCATGTGAATTATCGCTCCTAATGTACCGATTTCTGGGGTTTCCTTGATGAGCAACCGTCGGAGGATTTTGTGACACGGTGGAGGGAGCGGTAAGATGGCGCGGCAAATGACTTCCTCCCAGTTTCACAAATCGAAGACTCTCGACAACAAATACGTCAGCTTAATTTCCTCAATTTTCTCGGATTTAAATCGGGGGTTGATTTCTTTTGTCTGGTTTCGTTTAGGGTTCCGTTAGCTTTTTCGGGTTTGTTCAATGGGTGATTTTGTAATTGAGATGCGGGATTGGAGTGTGAATTGTGTGGAATCGTCGGAGTTTATGCTCTTTTGTTTCTTTTTCTGCTAAAAGCTTGTACTTTACGGGGGAGATTTCCTTTACTATTATATGCACATTCCAAGAACGGTTCTTGATTTTGGGCGCAGATGCTGGGAGATGAAATTGGGAAAGGAGCTTATGGTCGAGTTTATAAAGGATTAGATCTTGAAAATGGGGACTTTGTGGCCATTAAGCAAGTCTCCTTGGAGAATATTGCTCAGGAGGATCTTAATATTATCATGGTTTGTTCCTTTCTTTTTCCAGTCTTGGTATTGCTCCGGAGGATCTTCCTCAGCATCTTACATTGTGCGAACATGTGTAGTTGCTCCTTCTTGCGTGTATTGTATTCCGTAGGCTTTAATCAGTTCGTGCAGAGCTGTTGGGCGATGTATTTTGTGGATTAGATTTTGTAAAGGAGTTTGTGATCTCATATGCTGTAGTTTTACTCATAGAGTTTGGAAGGTTGTTGGACAGCTCCAGGGGAGAGAAGGGGGTGGGATGGGTGGAAAATAGATTTCTGTTGTGCCATTTTTATCGGTTTCTTTCCTTTCTCAGTTAAATGCATTGCTGACTGAATCCTGGTTTTACATGTGGATGCTGTTCGGCTGTTGGGATGATTTCTCCAGCAAGAAATCGATCTATTGAAGGTGGCTGCTTTCTTCCACGATACTTTCTTGTTCCACGATATGTTCTTTAGCTTTAGGATGGGCATGGACCTGCAAACTGATGAGCTTTATTCAGGGTTTTGCATTCACCTCGGTGAAGGGCAATAGGCTGTATAACATTTCTTTTGTCCTACTTGGGATAGAGGTTGTTTTTGTCTCTGTTGTTGAATGGAGTATATAACTGTTTCATATGTAGGCTACATTGATGCTAAGTATGCTGGAACTGAAGTCAAATCAATCACCATTTTAATTGCCGCATTTTTGTTCCTCCTGATTTCTTAGTTCTGCGGGTAAAAGATTTATCTCTCTTTCCCCCATCTAAGATGATCTTTTCAATGCAGAACTTGAACCATAAAAACATTGTGAAATATCTTGGGTCATTGAAGACAAAGACTCACCTTCATATTATTCTGGAGTAAGTAAGTTTGTCTTCACTTTGGTTCTTTTGGGCTATCGTTTGGAAACTGAAGTGGTGCTTGTGGTTTGCAGGTATGTTGAAAATGGCTCACTTGCAAACATTATAAAACCAAATAAATTTGGACCTTTCCCAGAATCGCTGGTAGCAGTTTACATTGCTCAGGTCAGTATATATATCCTTCTAGTGAAATTATTCTTTCTGTACCGTGTACTAATTAGTGAAATAGGTCTTGGAAGGCTTGGTATATCTGCATGAACAGGGTGTGATTCATCGCGATATCAAGGGTGCGAACATTTTGACAACCAAGGAGGTGTGATTTGCTATTCCTTCTGAATCTTAATAGTTAATTTGGTACATGTCATTTCTGGGAATAGGGAGATAGCCTCTGCTTGCTCTTATGCTGTTTTGGGTATCTTTAATTCTTATTTAATTCAAGATGTATTGTGTTCTGTGAATTTGGAGATGCATAAGATTCTCTTAAGTTATACACGAGACATGCTTGACTATCTTAATACCTCAGGGTCTTGTCAAGCTTGCTGACTTTGGAGTTGCAACTAAACTAAATGAGGCTGATGTCAACACTCATTCAGTAGTAGGAACTCCATACTGGATGGCCCCAGAGGTGCATTTTAATGAGATATGTATTTACCATTAGGATATTTTGCAAAGGTCTATGTTAAAGTCGTAATGGTCCTTTTTTTTTTTGCTTTGCTGGCATGTTTTGTGTTGTTCTCTCTTCTATAGAATTCTTACCTGTGTGTTTATCGAGATTCAAATTCTGTTTCAGGTTATTGAAATGTCCGGAGTTTGTGCTGCTTCTGACATTTGGAGTGTTGGGTGCACAGTTATCGAG
The DNA here is from genome assembly GCF_000463585.1 of Tarenaya hassleriana. NCBI lineage: Eukaryota > Viridiplantae > Streptophyta > Magnoliopsida > Brassicales > Cleomaceae > Tarenaya > Tarenaya hassleriana. Next base: position 833,367 of record NW_010966725.1, read on the forward strand.
CTTTTGACGTGTGTGCCTCCTTACTATGATTTGCAACCCATGCCGGCCCTCTTCCGTATTGTTCAGGTTTTGTCAATGTCTTATGAGTTCGTTTGAGCCAAAATGGATTTTAGCTGCTTCTTTATTCCCTTTTTCTGTTATCCTAACTCTTCCTTGTATATAGTTTCTCTCCTTGAATAATGCAAAAGCTGTAAGCAGGAAGCGGCTCACGCCCTTTCTTTCATGTTCTTTTATTCAGGATGACCACCCTCCGATTCCTGATAGCCTGTCTCCAGACATTACTGACTTCCTGCGTCAGTGCTTTAAGAAGGTGATTTTGGATTTAAAGTTTGATATTTGTTACTGTTTACTGTTTAGGCACTAGCCTTTTTCCTGTCCGCCTCTTTTCTGAAACCTGGACACTTTTAGTTTATTCAAAATCCGGTGGATACATTGATTTCTATCTTCATATTACAGGATGCTAGGCAGAGGCCTGATGCTAAGACACTGCTTTCTCACCCCTGGATACGGAACTCTAGACGTGCATTGCAGTCATCACTCCGTCATAGTGGAACTCTCAGGTGAGAACCTGTAAATTTTTATGCTAATTTCTGTAGTAGAATTTCAAACTTTATTATCTTATGTTAAAGTTAGTTCAAGTTCACTTTGTTTCACTAAACTAAAAATTTCTTCCTTGGGAAATTTCATTTCTGCAGATATATTCAGGAAGCCTCTGCAGAATCAGAAAGTGCTGATGAAGATGGCCAAGGTGCAACTGAAACCCTTCCAGCGGTAAAACTGAGTATATCAAAAACTGTGAGATTTTTCAGTCATATTTTAATTTTGAATTTACGATTAGTCAAAATTTCAAAGATGAAGATAAGAAGAAGTGAGAGCTACCTTTTCATCCTGGCACAATAGGGATGAGCTTTGTTAAAGCTACTCATTCGAGCCCTTATTTTTCATCAGAAATCGAAAAGCAAATTACATCTTGAGGAGGTTGCAAGTTTGAGATCGGACAAGGATCAATCCTTACCCAGTGATCTTGATGATGAACGAGCAGATAATTCGGAAGATGGTCTAATGTCAGATCAGGTTCCTACATTTTCTATTCACGGGCAATCGGCCCTTCAATCTGGCTCTAGCTTAGTCTCTTCAGATGCAAAGATGCCTTCTCAAGATTTATCAGAGTATCATGGGAAGTTTGACCATGATGAAACACCTGAAAATGGTGAAGTGGAAACTTCTGAAACAAGGAGAAATATTGTAGGAACAAAACAGGTGGAAAAAGAAAGTTCCTTCCTGGCTGAACAGGCATCACGTGGTTTTGGACAAAAGGGCCAAGATCGTGGTCTTCACAAGGTCGGTCTCATCCTATTACTCTTTCAGATAATATGCCCAATGATAAGGGAAATGCTATTGTTTATGTGTTGGGTTGAGTGATTAGTTCCAAAGTTTCTTAGTGATCATAACAAACAGTCTGTGTTTTACTTTTTAGTTTTTTGCTTTGCAAATTCCATAACCTCATACTCTGATGTTTCTCACTGGAACGAGTTTGTGTTTCGTGACCTGGTCATGATTAAGCATCTGAATTCTTTGTATGATTCTTCTAATGATGCATGTACTAATTGTAACAGGATTCTAGATTTCCATAGTTGGGTGAATGTATTCATATTAAGTGCTTTAATTCAAAATAACCCCTTTTATTAAGGGAAGGTACTAAGATGATGTTTTCCTTTGTTGTTTCTACTTTGAAGACTGTGAAGACTCCATCAAATGTTGGAGGGAATGAACTGACTAGATTTAGTGATCCTCCTGGAGATGCTTCTTTGGATGATCTGTTTCATCCATTGGATAAAGGTACTGAACGAAAACCAAATGAAGCCTTAACATCTGCACCCACATCAAATGTCAACCAGGACGATTCTCCTGTGGCCGATGGTGGAAAGAATGACTTGGCCACAAAGTTGAGAGCTACAATTGCTCAGAAACAAATGGAGGGTGAAACTGGGCAGTCAAATGATGGTGGTGACCTTTTCCGCTTGATGATGGGTGTTCTAAAGGATGATGTTATAGACATTGATGGTTTGGTATGTCTTGAATAAAATATGCAGGTTTGATAATTTGAATAGTACCCTATATAACATTTCTTTTGGTGTATTTTTTCTCAGGTATTTGATGAAAAATTGCCTGCGGAGAATCTCTTTCCTCTGCAGGTATTCAACAATTTTATACCTTGAGACTCCTGCAATCTGTTGGCATTCTGTATAATGCTGTTGTAGACTTTGATCAAGTCACATATTGTTCTAAGTGAGGAAATATTTGGGGAATTGTAGGATAATGTTGGATTTAAAACTTTAGCTTCTGCTCCTTTTTGCTGTTACATGTTTTCTAGTGATTTGCATATTTTGGTATTTATTTTCGATTTATTTGATAGGCAGTCGAGTTTAGCAGATTAATGAGCTGTTTGAGGCCGGATGAATCAGAAGATACAATAGTATCTACCTGTCAAAAACTTATTGGTATATTTCGTCAAAGATCTGCGCAGAAAGCTGTTTTTGTTACACAGCATGGTTTCCTGCCTCTAATGGATCTGCTCGACATTCCTAAATCTCGTGTAAGTTTATTCGTGAGAGGCAGGTTTGTTGTCTTTCATCATCAGTAGTCATCAACTTGCTGCAATTATCAACTGGAATATGGTTGGGATAACATTTTTTGGCGTTTACAGGTTATATGCTCCGTGCTGCAGCTGATAAACGAAATCATTAAAGATAACACAGACTTCCAGGAAAATGCTTGTCTTGTTGGCCTTGTAAGTCTTTATCTTACGAACTTAGTTCTGTGATTGTCGAGTTACCAGATAGTTCCTTGGTATAGTTGTCTGGGTGTTTCAAATCAATTTCATGATAATCGACTGTAGTGATCAAAGGTGGGATATCCACGTGGCCTGTCAAGACTAGTTGGGTGGTTGTACAGTTTATCCATGGTGTTCTCACCTTGTTTCCAAGTTCATGAATTAACTGTTGCTCTGTAACTAGTCATCTGTAGTTTTTTCCTGTTATGACTTCAAAGGTACTATGAGCGTTGATTATTCCAAGTCAAATGTCAGATACCTGTTGTCATGAGTTTTGCTGGTCCTGATCGGGATCGTTCGCGAGAAGTTCGTAGGGAAGCGGCCTATTTCTTGCAGCAGCTCTGTCAATCAAGGTTGTTATGGGTTTCCTCATGTTTTTGTTGCTTTTCTTCATTTATCTGCTCTAAGGCTTGAGTTGACATGAAAACTTCTTTTCAGCTCGTTGACGTTGCAAATGTTCATTGCTTGCCGAGGCATACCCGTTTTGGTTGGATTCCTTGAAGCTGATTACGCAAAATACAGGTTTGTACTCCTTGCACTATCCTTTTGTGGTGACCAGGTTTGTTTTCCTAATTTTTTTTCGTGTTAGCATATTAATTGAAAAGATTATTACAAGGTTCTAATGGAAGGGCTGGCTTGGCTCACGGTAAGATTACTTGCCGTGAGGTCTGAGGTCGTAGGTTCGAATCAGCCTCTCTGCATAAAAAGCAGGGGTAAGGCTGCCTAGTATATTCTCTTCCCCAGCACCCCCACCAGGTGGGGACTCAAACTGGGTTGGTCCTATTACGAGGTTTGTGGTGCCTGCATAGGGTCATGCCGATTGCTTTTTTGTTAGTCTTAGGCAGCATTCAGCTCTGATTATCCTTCTATTCTTATGAATCTTTGTGCATAATCTCTGGTGTGCATCCTAGTTGGAGAACAACAATCACGATTTCTCACTGCATGACCATTTTCTTTGTTTAGAACTTCTGTTTTTTAGCTACCTCAGTATATTTTACCCCTTGCTGTTATTTATGTTCATTGTAAACTATTCTGATCCGAGCTTTTATGTCCAGGGAGATGGTTCACTTAGCGATTGATGGGATGTGGCAGGTATTTAAGCTCCAGAGATCAACCCCGAGAAATGACTTCTGTCGTATAGCTGCAAAGAATGGAATTCTGCTTAGATTAATCAACACTCTGTACAGCTTGAATGAGGCGACTCGATTGGCTTCTATATCAGGGGGCACCTTGGCTGTGGATGGTCAAGCTCCACGGGCACGCTCTGGTCAACTTGATCCTAATCATCCTATTTTTATTCAAAATGAGCTATCACTCAGTGCTATTGATCAGCCTGACGCATTGAAAACTAGACATGGAGGTGGTGAAGAGCCTTCTCGTGCTTCTACTTCACAATCCCAAAGATTAGACGTCAATCAGCCAGATCCCAGACACCCAGACGGTGAGAGGCCCAGATCGAGCAGTGTTGCACCAGAGGCTTCAACTTCAACTGCAGAAGTTGATGTTAGACAGCAGAGGATATCCCTCTCTGCCAACAGGACATCTACAGACAGGCTTCAGAAGTTGGCGGAAGGTGCATCTAATGGTTTTCCGAGCACGATCGCCTCTCAACCCGAACAAGTTCGGCCTTTGCTTAGCTTGCTGGAGAAGGAACCTCCTTCCAGACATTTTTCTGGTCAACTGGATTATGTGAAGCACATCACTGGTATAGAGAGACATGAAAGCATACTTCCCCTTCTGCATGCGACAAATGAGAAGAAAACTAATGAAGAGCTAGATTTTTTGATGGCTGAATTTGCAGGTAATTTCTAATGTTCAACTGGCCATTTATCGTCCTTATCTTCAAGAACAATGTCTGGCATTCAGTTTAGGTTTACAAATTCACAGGATATGTATCTTCGAGAGTCTATATTTAGGGGCTAAAATTGGGGCGTAATATATTTTCTTTGGGCATGCTTGTCAATTTCTTGATTTTGTTTTAGGATGTGGCTAGATGGAAATGTCATATTTGGTGTAGCTGATTCTGCCGTTGGCATGTGTTTTGAATTATTTTTTCTTCATCTTATCATTACATTGTTTCTTCAGAGGTCTCTGGGCGTGGAAGAGAAAATGGTAATCTTGATACCACAACTAGATATTCCAGTAAAACAGTGACAAAGAAGGTTGCAGCTACTGAAGGAGCTGCTTCTACATCTGGGATTGTATCTCAGACGGCATCTGGAGTACTCTCAGGTTCAGGTGTTCTAAATGCTAGACCTGGTAGTGCCACATCATCCGGTTTACTTGCCCACATGGTTTCAACACTGAATGCGGACGTTGCCCGGGAGTACTTGGAGAAAGTGGCTGATCTCCTCCTCGAATTTGCTCGGGCGGATACAACAGTAAAATCATACATGTGTAGCCAAAGCTTGCTTAGTCGTCTTTTCCAGATGTTCAACCGTGTAGAACCTCCTATCCTTCTGAAGGTACTGTAAATGTTGTGATATATTTTTTTATATGGATGGTTCAATGGTCTTTGTTTTGCACACCTACTGTGTTTTTGTCTTGCTCAGTTACTAGAGTGCATCAATCACTTATCCACCGATCCAAATTGCTTGGAGAACCTTCAGCGGGCAGATGCGATTAAGCATTTGATCCCCAACCTCGAGCTTAAGGATGGGCCTCTTGTGTATCAAATCCACCATGAGGTTACCTTCTTCACTTGCATATAAAAGCAGTATATCTGTAGGTTGGAAAGATTGGAGTTTTGATCCTTATTGATTCACGGGTCTTTTTGGAAATAGGAATCATGCAAAACGAAAGTCATTTGAATTATAAGCCTTAAATGAACTTGGTTTCTGCTTTTCCATTTTTGTAGTTTACCCCAGGGGCTGATGTATCTGCTTACACTTTTTCTGAAGGTGCTTAGCGCGCTATTCAACCTGTGCAAGATAAACAAGAGGAGACAGGAACAAGCGGCCGAAAATGGAATCATACCGCACCTGATGCATTTTATAATGACGGATTCTCCTCTGAAACAGTATGCATTACCGCTACTGTGTGATATGGCGCATGCATCTCGTAATTCGAGAGAGCAGTTAAGGGCCCATGGTGGTCTAGATGTATACTTGAGCTTGCTGGACGATGAATTTTGGTCTGTGATAGCCTTAGATTCAATTGCTGTCTGCTTGGCTCATGACAATGACAACCGAAAGGTGGAGCATGCTTTGCTTAAGAAGGATTCTATCCAGAAACTGGTTAAATTCTTCCAGAGCTGTCCAGAGAGACACTTTGTGCACATATTGGAGCCATTCTTGAAGATTATCACGTATGTGGTTTTGAATTCATACTCTGTTCAAGTGTTATAACACGAAATCATTGAATCTGTTTCATATGTCCATGTGTAGTGAATGGACAAGGGCTTCTCGTGTTTTTTCTCATCTAATCGTTGAATTCCATCCATGGTGCAGGAAATCATCTCGAATCAATACAACCTTAGCTGTAAATGGGTTGACTCCTTTACTTATCTCGAGGCTGGACCACCAAGACGCCATTGCTCGGCTTAATCTCTTGAAACTTATCAAGGTTGGTTGTGCTGCTTTCCCCTTATGTAGGTTTAGGATATTATGGTTAATACAACTGTTTTTTTTTTGTTGAGAAAACGAATAGCTTAGATGGTATAATATGTCTTAACATAAGACAACAACACCTCTTGGGATTTGTCCCATGGTTTCAGGCTGTGTATGAGCACCATCCACGGCCAAAACAGCTAATTGTAGAGAATGACCTCCCTCAGAAACTGAAAAACCTCATAGAGGAACGGCGAGATGGACAGCGTTCAGGAGGACAAGTTCTTGTTAAACAAATGGCTACATCTCTTCTCAAAGCCCTTCACATCAACACTGTCTTATGAAAAATCCATCCTTTGTCCATTTTACGAATCTTTCTCCTGAGTGTATATTTTGTTCCGATTCCTTTTTTGAGGAAGATTTAGCGATGATTGTCGCTTTTGTCAACTGTATATTTCTCAGATTTCGAACCATACAAACACCAGGAGATGGCAGAGGTCGAATCTAAGGCTTTGTAATGGAAGCGGTGGTGGTTGTCTGGTGGCTCTGCTGTTTTTAGGCCCCCAAGAGCTGCCGACAACTCAGGTTTTGTGGTCTGTTTTTCTGTCTCTTGCTTGGTGTGGAAGTTACCTTTTTAGGTTTGTAATATGCGTGGGCTCTACGTAACATGAAATGTGACGTGAACGTGATTGTGTTGAATCCTCACCAGTGAGCCTGTGTTATGAAGTGTTTGTTTGCAAACTCCGTTGTTTGGAAGGTGAGGAAAGGCTATAGTTTGATAGATAAATTTAGGGTTGGGCATGTGGGTGGGTATCCGAAATTCGGAAATTCAAACCGCAATGAGTGAAAGGTCATATCTTTTGTTAGTGAAAACTTGAATCCCGGGTTTGAATTTGAATTTGGGGAGAGAAGATAAGTCGACGAGAAGGTGAGACAGTGAGGGTTGAGAGGTCGGTAGAGGAGGCGGTGGTGAATTGTTCTCGACTACATCATTTTCGGGGCAAGTCTTTCCTTGGGCTTTTCAACTTTTTTTGTCCCACGAAGCCCAAACCAGATATTTTGACCGCAAAACTCAACAGGTTTGTCGGCCATATCTAAAGCTTGAGTGCCAATCCGACCGAGGTCGAGGTCGAGGTCGAGGATTGACCCCCCTGCATAGATTTGCATCATCCGAGTTTTAAAATCTAACGAGCCGTCCGTCAATCAATCCTGGTTTTATAAAACCGGTCGCACCGGTTAGACTTCTGGTTTAACCCAACCCAACGCGTTTGAAACTTTTTGGTTTCATGGATTTTCAATTTGTTCTTGTTATATTGCGGATCATCGTGCGCCCAACGGAAATTTTCCTCCCCGTCATCGTCGCCGTTCCTTGCAGTGATTTCTCTCCGGCTACCGTTTTCCTCGTTCAGCGAATGTGTGTTCTTCTTCGCGGCTAGACGCAGGTACCAAGATCTTCACCAGTTTCTGATTGTGTTTCTATAGCTCCGAATTTTGTTCTCTTCTTTTTGGTTGCCAAGAAACTGTCGATGGAGTGCTACTAGTTGAACTGTTCGTGTTCGTGTTCGTGTTCGGAATTTTCGTCTGGGGTTGCCTCTCTGTTTCTATATTCTTCTTAGTTTCCGCTTTCTGAAATTCTCGTGTTTAGGGTTTTTATTGTTTACATCAGATTTTGAGCCCTTTTCAATTTTTATTGGAGTTTGAACGGGTTGGGAATGTGAGAGCATTTGGATAATTGTTTATCACTATTTCTCGAAGTTGAATTTCTTGTTATTTTCAGAATTATCGCCATAATTGTCAGCTTCTTTTCTTGTAGGTTTTACTATGAATTTTGGGTCCGCAATGATTTGTAGCCTGAAAGTGCAGTAAAGGATTGGAGAATTTTCATCAAGGTCTAATAAACATTTTCGTTATGTGGACTAATGTTTTCAGAATTGTAAGTTCCTCTACTGATGTTTTCCTAATCCTTCCACATAGTATGTATATCGCTTTCTTTGTCAGGAGGCTTTGGATCTTTTCGGTATGTTGAGTCACTGACTCGCCGTTCTGGTGAATTTGGTGAAGCTCATACATTTTTGTATCACGTGAGAAACTTCAGTGAGTTGTTTGGATTCATCTGGTGTTCTAGGATTAGTTTTTTTGTGCTTCACAGAAAATAAATTCCAGGAAGCATTTGTTTTCAAGTATGACTCAATAGGTCACAATCTTTGTAAATGCCTGTTTCATTGGATTGAGCATCTAATTTGACATCATTTAAAAAATGAAGCTACGATAAGGGGAATCGATTCTATGTTCCGTCGCATTTTCTGATGGACTATAAAATAGATCTTTATAATCAACTGATTTTTGGGTAGTTGGTTTTGGCTGGTTCAATTATTCTCTTCTGGTTCATATCTGTCATCTTAAAAAATTGATTTTTTTTTTTTAAGTTTACGCATTTAGAGTATGATTATATCTCATGTGTCTCCATGTACAACCTTGTATTATTTAGGTGTGCAGTGAAATTCAGTGTGCTACTATTATCAATATTCTTTTTGCATATCATCAGAAAATGTTATTTGGTTAGGAATAGGCACTCCATTAGTGTTTTTCCTGTGTTTCGCATATGGATTGGACAAATTAATCTCAAAATATAAGGTTAACCTGATAACTTGATGTTCTGTATTGACCTCAACAAGACTTGTGTAATAGGAGGTTTTGCTACAGCTTTTGATATTATTGATTTTTTCAGGGTGGTCTTCATAATGTATCATGGTTTCAGTTTCTCCCAAGTGAATCCGAGCTGCCATCTCCTGATAGAAGGTTAGACTGTGGACTTTATGAAATTCTTTATTGACAGGAGGGAAGTAATTAAACAAATTCAGTTTATGTAAGGAGAGTGTACTGATTGTTTACTGTTTCTATTGGGATTGTACAGTTCTAGAGCTGAACAGAATGATGTTGCAATATATCTTGTGCTCTCATCTTATCTACGGTTGCAGAAGGAAGGCTTTCTCAGCACATGGACAAATTCTTTTGTTGGACCCTGGGATCCATCTCAAGGTCTACACAACCCTGGTAAGCGGAGTTCTTGTGGTATTTAATCTTAACAGTTTTTATTTGGATCTGTATATTATCTTCTTCGCTGTCTGTCCCAGATGAAAAGATCAAGCTTTGGCTCTTTATCCCTGGGCGGCATGCATCTGTTACTGAAAATGCTCAGTCCGCAATCTCAAAACTTAGAGGTAGTTTGCCTTTACTGTTTGTTTCTCCATGATAGAAAGTTTCATTACATCCACAAACAAACACATGCATATTGTATCTGTTCCGATCTGACTTTTTATAGTGTTAAGTGCTGTGATACGTGGCTCTTTTAGTATTTACGTCTTTACTTTACTGTTTGTCTTTTGAAAGTTGTTGCGTCAGGATTTTGGGTGGCTCCTGGGGATTCCGAAGAGGTTTCTGTTGCCCTTTCTCAGGCATTGCGTAATTGCATTGAAAGGTTAGATTCTGCTGAATTCCCAGCGTAAAGGATCAAAGCACCTATCGTGACTGGTATCGTATTGGTATGACAGAGCAATACTTGGACTTTCCTACATGAGGTTTGGAGATGTATTTTCCAAATTCAGCCCTTCTCAAAGCAAAGAATATTTCAGGTATCCTTTAGTTTTTGGTTGGGTATCACTGTTGAAAAGAATATCAAAATCATATGATTTATTTGTGCATTTAGTAGAGCTTCTGTCCTCTAATCAGGTTTTTAGCATTGTGCAAAGTGTTCTTCAGCACCAGTGAATATTTTTCCTTTTTAAAGGCATGACCCTTTAATAGATATAACAACGTTGATATTGAAAAGCCTACTTTTTGTCTTTCTGTTACTTTGTTTAAGCTACTTGGTCATTTTTAGCTGTATTATAGGAGCTGCCTATCTTGCATTGTCTCTGTCATTGGAAAGAGATGTTTTTTTAATACTATACTAGTTGCCTGGATTGATCAAGAAAAAACTGTGGAGACGAGAAACTATGTCGTATGTGACTGTATCTGCTATCTACTACTGTAACAGTTGCAATTGGAGGCCAAATGTTATGAGCTTTGAGTTTCTTTGTATTATTGAATCATTATTCCTTTCCTTAAATGAACAGCACTTTCTGTTCTAGCTTTTACTTGTCTCTTATTCTTCTTTCGTTCACTTTCATGTTTTGAAGAGTAAAAAATGAGGGTCTTCATTAGCAGGTAGTTATTGTTGTATACGTTCTCCTGAGATTCTATTTTATTTTCCCTAGGTCTACAAGATTTGGGTTTCCAAGCTTTATATAACAGCTAACGCTAAGATAATTTTATATAATATATATGTATGTATGTATGTATTTGTGTGTGTTGTGTGTTTGCTACAACCTACAGTTGAATTTGGATTATCTCATGGTTGAATCTTTTTTGATATTATGTAGGAGGGGGCAACCTACAGTTGAATTTGTCTTTGCTACAACGGAAGAGGCAATTTTTGTCCATGCCATTATAACTGCCAAGTTCGTACCTATTCTAATGTTGGTTTTGTTTGAGATTATTGTTCATGGTCCTGCATATAGTCACTAGACTAACACTTAAATCAATGTTCAAAGGAACGTTCGGACACTTTCAAGTGGAGATTCTGAAAGAATATTACGGAGTTCGTTGAAAAATTCCGGATACAAGCTTCCGGGTTAGTTATAAAAAGTTCTTCTCCTTCATTATTAGCTGGATACCTTTACAAATAGAAACTAGAGAATTGATGGCTCCTAGTGGTAAATCTTGTCACCTAATAGTGAGGTTCCGATCCCTTAAGTTTTGAATGTTGAACAAGTGTTTTCAACTAATATTTAACGTCGTCTTTATACAGCCCTGGGAATTTTAGGATATCAACCAGATACTTAGGCCTACCTTCTCATGTTGGTCAAGGATCTGGTAGTCCGATGAGTAGCCGGAATTGCTATGTGGAGGTTATGCTTGGTTGTTGTCAATCGAATACAAGGGACACCTTTCCAAACTTTACCACGAACTTACCCATGAATCATTACCCTGAATATTCCGTAGGGAGTAAGGGCAATCAGAAGGTGTTACCAGACCGCTTTTCAGCATATGAGAAAAGGTTCATATATCCAGCCGAGGCAGTGCTTGTACCAGTCTTGCAGTCAACATTTCCTAGATTTTCCTTGAAAAGGTAACCAGATTTGACTTCTATCTGCTTAGTCAATTTCTTCACGGCAAGGTCCAGATTGGTTGTTGATGTTGACTAATGTAGTCGATTTGGGGTTTCCAAGTGCCGTCTATTGCATACATACTTCTTGGGGTAATATAACTTCCCTGAGTGATTGGTTGCCTTTTTTTTTTCTGTGCAGTAGTTTACATGAAATATGTTTTGGGTCCTTGTTAAATTTGTCCACAATTTGGTCTCTGCATGGATGTGCATTTGTGCATTCATTGTAGTTTGACCAAGTCACTTATAATTTTAAGGATTGTCTGAGGTCCATGTTATATAGCCCCAACCTATGAAAGATCCACTGCTTGTTGCCTCCCTTCAGCTTGGTCCTGATGTGACGTGGATTCATGTATGCAGATTTTGGCTTCAAAACTGGATAGGACCGTCGTTAGCAGGCTCATCATTATTTATGCACTGGTATGTTTATTCTTTATCCTAAAGCAGATTTGTTATTAAGTTGTCGTTTTTAAAATACCGGAGCACTACATTTATATTTTGTACATTGAAAACAACCAACGAGACTATTTGGCAATGATATTTTGTACATTGGAAGCTACAGGAGCATAATGACAGTCATGAGTCACACTGTTTGGCAATGATATTTTTGGCATTTTTTGATTTATATTCAAATAAAACAAGGCTGTGATCAAACAATGCAATTCATAGTGATATAACTTTTGCACTTTTAGATTAAGTGTTTTTTATGCATGGCGCTTGCAGATAGAGCAACTGTTAACTACATATGGGAGCTTTCTATTTTTCCATGCAAGTGTCAATAGAATGTATTACTGATGGTGCAACGTGACAAGAAGGCATCTCAGTACGTGCTTCCTGAAAATTGATACTTTTTTATATGTAGGGCTGGTGATTTTGATTTCCTTGGGGTGTCTGGAAATAAAAGTGGTGGCTTCTACATGCCAAATGGTTATAGTAGCAGTGGCAGCAGCAATTGTAGCAGCATTAGTTCGACAAGTAGCACTTCTAGTGAGAGTGATGGCAAGATAACCTCAAGAACTGGTGAACTTGTGGCAGATGCAGATTCTGGGATATGTAGGCAATCAGGTCTATCTTCTAATGATCAGCTGGACTACGATGGTCAGAAAATGGTATGGCTTTAATGTTTATGAAGGGTGGAGATTTAGCACGACACTAATGAGAAAAATGAATTGGTGGTGATAGCATTTGCTTGTGCACTACGATAGATCACACATTTAGTGTTTTGCCCTTGTATACCATGGTTGATTGGCATAATTAATAGCTTATTTCACCATGCAGGGTTCTAAGCGGCCCCGAACAGGGATGGAAGAGTCATTCGGTCAAGTAGGTACAGTCACTAGTGCAACTTTGCAAGGACACAAAACAGGATTAAGTTCCACTGAAGCTGATATAAATAAATACATTGGTTGTTACAGGCATGGCAAACGATCAAGTTGGTTGGGACTGGGATAATGATGATAGAGGAGCTGGCATGGATATCCAAGCTCTTCTATCTGAGTTTGGAGACTTTGGTGACTTCTTTGAAAATGATGCTTTGCCTTTTGGGGAGGTAATACCCACATTTTGTTATTTATAGTATTCCAGGAACCTTGTAATTCTGTCATGTGGAAATAAATTATTCTGTTTTATCATAGAAATTTTATTCCAGAATCTTAGATGGGCAAGTCCTGAAAGCTTTGTTGATATCTAGAATTAGCTTCAGGGATGTTCTCTTTTTATGTGGTGTTGGGAAAAATGGCTTATCTAGTTTTCTCCATGTATCTTAAACTCTTGTCGACTTTGGTATTTGATACTTCCCTGATGAGCACCTGATGATGTTCTGTTTTTCCAGCCTCCAGGGACAGCAGAGTCACAAGCACTAATGCTTCCTCCAGATTGCGCAGATGTAGATTCTAGTCCTGTGGGTATGATGGATGTATCGGACCAGATGCTTTTGCCTGTAGGCTTCCCATCCTTTGAGAGCTTTAATCCTGTCCCCCCTGTCATGGATGAGTGTCTTGACAAAAGTCAAGAAGTCCTCGCAAACAGTGTCGTGTCTGCTCCTTTAAGCCAATTGCCAGCCTCTTATACTGGCGAGTTTGATCATTTGATGAAAGAAGAGGCTATGATGACCTTTGCTCCAGAGTATGGGGCTGTAGAAACTCCCACGAGTGAGATATCTTACACCTCTTTCAAAGGCTCCTATCTTCCTCAATCTCGTAAAGTGGAACGCTCAAATCCAAGGACAAATGACCATGTATATGATGCTACTCCACCTTCCATTGCTACTGATGGATCAGAGGATAAGGTGATGCTTGGATCAAAAGCATTAATTGGTAAATACGATGGACCAAGGAAGTACTACACTCAGGTAGAGGGAAGCAAGGAGCAAAATGATAAGCGGACTACTACAAACAGTGATGCCAGTAGAAAGGAGGGTGTTTCCCAATCTCAGTTCTCAAATTATAGTTCTGCTGGTTCTATCAAAACTGTACCGGGGAAAAGGACAGATCGCACATCTGCTGCAAGTAGTATTTTGTTGTCTTCAAAGACCTTGCTGGCAACTGGTATTGAAAGCATTATGTACCAAGCTTTCATGTGTAGAATGCGGCACGCGGTCATTTCTCCAAATCACAGTTCACCTTTTAGTTTGACCAGGTTTAATGCAAATTCTTTTCTTACCCAGATGCCCACTGAGCCTAGTACTCTGTCAGACAACACATCTATTATGATAGAGATGAAGAAGAAAGACATACCTACCAGAATAGCTGGCGATCTTGATGGAGGAATGCTAGATAGTCACATGAGTGCACCAGTTGGTGTGTGGCGTACTGTGGGGGCCCCAAATGCAGCAAAACCTGCTGATTCACCAAATGTTGAAGCAGGCTCATCATTGACCCCATAGTTCTTTTAACGAAGATAACTTACTTTCTTATGGTCAAAGGCAGCCTCTTCAGGAACTCCTTGACGGTATAGCGTTACTTGTACAGCAAACTACTTCGTTTGTTGATTTAGCACTGGATTCAGACTGTGGTAATGGACCTTACGGCTGGCTTGCACTAAACGAAATGTGGAGACGTGAACTTTCTTGTGGCCCATCAAGTATCCATGCAGGTTGTGGGGGGACTCTGGCCTCTTGCCATTCTCTGGACATTGCTGGTGTCAAGCTAGTAGATCCGCTTTCAGTTGAGGTAAACTTTTCAATCCTATAGGATCAGTTCTGATGTATAATAAGTGATTGTAAATCTCTCACGTAAGCTGTGAGCCTTATTTCAACATTAATTTTGACTATTTTGACCAGAGACCTTACTCCTGTTCTTTTTTTTTTTTCTCATTTCCAGATTCTTCCTTCATCTGTAATCAATCTGCTGCAATCTGATATTAAAACAGCTCTTAAAACTGCGTTTAGCCAGTTGGATGGCCCATTAACTGTCACAGATTGGTGCAAAGGCCGCAATCCATCAGGGGATGGAGGTGCCATTCCTGAAGGATCTACTGCTGAGTCAGCAGTTAGTGAGGGTAGGAATTCAAATTATGATACTTGAGCGATATTCTGCTGGATCACCATTGTGCTAAACTCAACTTATATTTCATGCATGTTCAGCATATTCTTGACAATTTTTTTAAAATGCATTTTGGCATAAATGCAGTTTCTAATGCTTTAGATGGCGGAAAATTAGATGACACAGCTCAGAGCCAAGATGTCTACAGCTCAGAATTACTCAGACCGACACTTTTTGTTCTTCCTTCACCTTCTATACTTGTTGGGTATGTGTCCACAAGTCTGTTTGGTGTGTTAGTAGTTGGAGGGTGATAGACTTATACTCATAGACATGGTATTGATGAAAATGCTCTTGTGAGATCATTATGAGCTTGGGCAGGAGTCATTATGGCCTTTGTTATTCTAAGTTTTTTCTTATTATATGCCAAGGTGTGCTGTCTATTTGGTTCAGACAGTTCAGATTTTCTTTAACTTTTGTGCTCCTTTCCTCTGTGACAGATACCAGGATGACTGGCTTAAAACGTCACCAAATTCCTTGCCTCAGTGGGAAAAGGCCCCTTTTGAGCCCTACGCTCTGCCAAAAAATGTGAGTTTTAGTAATTCCTTGCTTTATTTGAATCCTTCTCTCAGAGTTGCATTTGTTTTCACAAAGTTATATCCATTGACAATCTTTTCTATTCAGATATTTATGTCTTTCTTTGTTACTTCTTGCAGGTTAGTTATACCGTAGTATGCCCAGACATTGATCCTCTAATCTTTGCTGCCGCTGATTTCTTCCAGCAACTTGGTACTGGTGAGTCAACTATCTTATCAATACTGAAGGGGTGGTATGTAACATTGTTGGTGCTGGTTCTTGTTAAGATCGTTTTTGTGAAAAACACTCTAGTTCAAATATTCCAGTGGTCTGTCTTATTGTATACCTTTCTCTGTATAGTTTATGAGACGTGCAGGCTGGGAACCCACTTGCCCCACAGTGTTGGAAATCAAATGGAAATAGACTCTGGGAAGTTGTCGGCATCCGGTTTTGTTCTGCTTGATTGCCCTCAGTCGATGAAGATTGAAAGCAATAATACGTCACTTCTTGGATCGCTAAGTGATTATTTTCTGTCTTTGTCAAATGGGTGGAATGTAACAAGCTATCTGAAATCTTTATCAAAAGCACTAAAGGGACTTAAGCTTGGATCTTGCCTACACATGAACCAAAAGGAAGGAACTGGGAGTTCTTGTATGGTAAGCATGTGTTGGAGAAACGGTGTTTTGCTGATGACTTCAATGCTTCTTTACCCATTTGTATTAATATCTGTTGGTTTCCGTTCTGCCTTTCACTGCTTTCTTTCTTTTCCGCAGGTTGTGTACATTGTGTGTCCATTTCCTGACCCTTCAGCTATCCTAAAGACAGTAATTGAATCATCTGTTGCACTTGGATCAGTAATTTTACAGTCAGATAGAGACAGGAGATCGATACTTCATAGTCAGGTTGCAAGGGTGTTGAGTAGTTCTGCTGCTGCAGATGAAGCTGCAATATCTCAAATCCCAGTGCTTTCGGGGTTTAGTATTCCTAAACTTGTCCTGCAGGTGGTGACTGTCGATTCTGTTTTCCGGATAACAAGTCCAACTTTTAATGAGCTTGTCATTCTTAAGGACACTGCTTTTTCTGTATACAATAAGGCACGTAGGATTGCACGAGGATCGCCTAATGATGCATTGATGTCATCAAATTTGCCAAGCAGATCCCCGCCAGTCTTGACACCGATGAGTTCTATTCCAGGAATATGGAAGGACTGTGTTGGTTCTCGAATGACAGGATCTTCACTAGCGAGAGAGAGCGAAATTGATGCTACCTTGAGGACCAGTGCTTGGGATAATTCCTGGCAAACAGCAAGATCTGGAGCATTAAGCTGCGATCCAAGCAGAAATGGGGATTTCTACCTTAGTGACGAAGTTTGCTATTTGTTTGAACCGCTTTTTATTCTTTCCGAACCTGGCTCTGTAGAGCATGGAATTTCACCTAATTTTGGGGGTATGGTGTCAGAAGCTTCAAAGCCAGTGCCTGAGGATGGTAACAGAGGTTACGGACAAAGTGGGAGTTCAATGGAAGGTATAAATTCAGGTTCTGGTTCTCAGGTTGATACATCCCAGCTTGATGAAAAGGCTCCTCCAAGCCTGCATTGTTGTTACGATTGGACAGAGGACTGGAGGTGGCTTATAAGCATCTGGACTGATTCTAGAGGTGAATTGCTCGACAGCCATATATTTCCTTTCGGCAGAATCAGTAGTAGACAGGATACAAAAGGGCTGCAATGTCTTTTTGTGCAAGTTCTGCAGCATGGATGTCAGATACTGCAGGCGTGCTCTTCTCCTGATACCGGATCTTTCAAGCTCAGAGATTTTGTGATTACTCGCATTGGGAATTTCTTTGAGCTTGAATATCAAGGTACTTCTAATTTCTTTTTCCTGACCTATCTTTTTTTTGTGCTTTTTTATTTCTTTGTTGTCTATTTCGTCGCCAAATGCAGTTCATGAATTACTAGACTTGTCATGGTCTGTTTTGGTCTCTCATGCTGCTGTTGTTATTGGTTCACAATTGATATTCAACAGAGTGGCAGAAAGCAATTTTCTTAGCTGGGGGCCCCGATATTAAGAAGTGGCCTATTCAGCTTCGACAATCTGTGCATACAGGCATAGCAGCCAATAGCAACGGAACTTCCTTGCAACAGCAGGATCTGAGTTTGATTCAAGATAGGTCCCTGCCCTCATCAACTAGCAATCTTTACACCTCTCATGCAAAGCCGTCTACCTTTGTAAAAGGTGGTATTGGACAAACTGCTGGAAGAAAGCAGATCATGGGTACTCAACCTGTTGCTGACATCCCGAGGGGATTGCTTCAGTGGGTTCGTAGCATCAGTTTTGCCTCTGTTTCCCTTGATCATTCTTTACATTTTGTTTACCCTGTGGAGTCAGTATCTCCTGGTTAGTGTTCCTTCTTTGTTTTATCCATATATCCGTCATTTTTTTAATCACATTCATGTGAAATTGGAAAAGCGAGAAAGAAGTAACTGGTCTCTATCATTGTCCTTGTGGTTTCGCAGGTGGTGGCCAGAGTGGTAACAGTTTGGGTTCGTTAGGTTATCTCGAGGGTTTCACCCCTGTCAGATCTCTTGGGTCTACGCCTGTCTCTTACATGCTAATACCATCGCCGAACATGCGCTTTTTACACCCAAGTCCGCTTCAACTTCCGACTTGTTTAACTGCCCAGTCTCCTCCACTTGCTCACCTCCTTCATAGCAAGGGCAGTGCAACCCCAATATCTACCGGTTTTGTTGTTTCTAAAGCGGTGCCTTCTTTGAAAAAGGACTCAAGGATGAACATGAAAGAAGAATGGCCCTCAGTGCTCTCTGTCAGTCTCATTGACTATCATGGTGGCTACAGTCTCGCTCATGACAAAATTCTCCAAGGGATTATGAAGCAGGGCAGCGGGACCAAAGAAACAAGAGATTTCGAGATTGAAAGCCATCTAATCCTTGAGTCTGTCGCAGCCGAACTCCATGCTCTGTCATGGATGACAGTTAGTCCTGCATATCTGGACCGGCGAACAGCATTGCCTTTTCACTGTGATGCGGTTCTGAGACTCAGACGTCTGCTTCATTTTGCGGACAAAGAACTCTCAAGGCAACCGGATAAGTCGCAAGTTTGAAACAAGGAGAAAGCAGCAAGAAATATCTAATTGCACGTAAAGTTCGAGCTAAGTAGCTTCTCTACAATGATTTGACTAGTGATGTACCAAAGTTATAGCCTAGTAGGAAGAAATGGTTTAGAGAGCTATTGGTGTTTATGAAATCTGTAAAAAAAAACGTTTAGCTTTTAGGACTCTGTTCTGATTATCTGGTCTGCAAAATTAGTTGCAACAGTCCTAGGGTGTGTGTTTTTTTCCACCTTTTGTCTTTGTAATTTAGCTTTTATGTATCATTCGTCCGGAAAGATAACCACAAAACCTCAATCTATCACTTGTTTTTGTAAATTTGATTTCACTTCTCTTTGTCTTGTTGAACTCTTATCAGCAGGCGATTTTGTAGCTCTTTCCAGAACCTTGCAGCAGACTCCTCTATATTAAAAGGAGTCGCCGAAGTCTCTTTCTTAGGTGGCAAGTTTTCTCAACAATGGTTTAAAGTGTCGTAGCCCGAGAGGGAAGCTTAGAGGCTTTATATTCACTTTGAAGGTTGGTTTCGGTCATAATTTGTCTTTCTCGATCTATGGTTCACAGGTCACGGAGTTGATTGAGAAACTTTTGGAAAGGAGGAAGAAAGCGAAAGATAAAAGGAGGATTCACTTTTTTAATACGGCGTTGGTTATCTCTCCAGCTCAAGGTATGGATCCATTCTGCTGCTTCCCACTTTGCTTTTCTGAATTTCACATGCATGGAACATTCATGTCTGATTTGTCCAACACACTCACCAATATGACCCTTTATTTTATTTTATATGAAATTTGAGTAGGCAGACTAGAAAGAATGAGAAATGGTAACCTTAGTAGTAGGTGGTTTGTTTCCAATGTTTACGATCCATACGTTATATGAGGCATGGCACTCCTCATCCACAGTTGAAAGAGTGACGGTAGCTTGACGTTTTCCCTGTCATGTTGTTGGTACTTTCCTTCAATCACTTCCTCTTGTCATGGCCTCAATTTCCAACATCGTTAGTCTGTAAGAATAGGTAACTTTTTATAATTTGAAGATCATTAACAGATAAATCTCCAATGGGGTGTCATAGATTGCAGTTGATGGTCTTGTGGAAACATAGACCTTGATGATATCGCTATATATGATTTTAATTTACTGCAATGAAGATTCTAACATCTGCTCTCTTCTCTCTTTTTTTTTTTTCCCTCAGAGATCTTTGAGCCATCCAAGGATTATTTCCTGTGGTCACCTTTTTAGATCCTTTATTTGACAGTCACATGGAAAATTCCATGGTGGTGGTGATGATGATGATGATGATGCCCACATATTCCCCACACTACCTTCCAAAGTTTCACAGCTCATTTACATCTTTTGATATCACCGACTTCTTTCTTTGCAATTCCTACACCACCCAATTTCATTCAAAAAATAATAATTCCTTTTCCTTTCGTCTCCTCCTAGATTGGACGAGTGAAATTCATGCTCAGGATTTTAAAATCTAGGAGCCTGGTTGGTCTTGGTCGAAATTTTGAACCAAGAAACTCGGCCCTGAACAATGAGTTAAAATACAATCGAGTTAATATAATGAAACCTCGAAATCCCTTTTTTTTTTTTGGGGTAATTTGGCATTGCTCTTGCGAATCAATCAAAAACTAGTAATCATAAATTGCTCACAAGAAGAATGGAAGGTCGACACAATATATGTGACTCGTGGAGTAAAAAAAAGCCGACATATGATACACATATACACGCGCACATACATCCATACATACAGAAACCAATGGAAAGGTGACTCTCAACAACACAAACAACATAACAAAAACAATAGAAATCAAATAAGGAATGTAAATTCCCCTGCACAAACACAAAGAAGCTAAAAACTCTTTAAGAGAGAGAGAGTCTCATCAGAAGAAGAAACCAAAGGCCAAAGCGGCAAGAGAAGCAAACAATGTGGGAACAAAGAGAGGAGCATCAGAAGCAGGGCTTGGGGCTGGAGCCTCAGCCATTGCGGCCTCTACCTTCCCCACGGCTGAGAAGGCCAATGCCATGATGACGACCATTACCACCTCCTCCATCTTCATCTTCATCTTCATCTTCTCTCCTCCTCGTGATATTTTTTAGTGAAAGAGAGAGAATGAGAAGTGTGTTTGTGTTTCTGTGTGTGTGTAAGGAGGGTGGTCTATTTATAAAACTATTTGTGGGAGGGGCCGATACCATTATTAGTTGGTTCTAGAATATTTGTAAAAATATTTTTGGAATACTTTGTTATTTTATTTTGTGAAGCTTATGTTCATCTTATTTATATCCATCAAACCAAGATCCAAGAGCATTAATTAATGATATGGTGAATATTCTCATCTAATCTCCAAGCATATAAACATACTATTTGTAAATAAACTCAATTTCTAATTTGGTAATGAGTAATATATTATCCATTAGAATATTTTTATCAATTGATTATGGCATAATTAAGAGGAATTAGAGATGATTGCTTAACTAATGGGGCTAATCAGCAGTTTTAGGGTTTCTTTTGCAACAGTGTTCACACCAAACTATGAAAATGACGAACCACCCCATCATCAAACAAAGCTCTTTCACACCTAATAAACAACATTCTCTTGTACCCTTAATAACTCAATATCTAGATAATACGTTAATTAATTTTATTATACAGATAAAGAATTAGCTGGACAGCTTGAACAGCAAACATTACAATATAAGTGAGGCTTTATCATCATGCTGTGGGCAAAAGGGACCAACGCAGATAAAATGGACCGTTTTATTACAGAAAAAAGAACATTTAAGGCAAAGTGAGTTGTTCGTTTCCGAAATATTTATTATTGTTTCGTGAATATATTATACACAAATACGTTTGCACGTGCTTACATGTACGTGTGTAAGATAAACACGTTTTGTTTTAGATGCATATATATATATATATATGTATATATATATATGCATTTATTATTCCCGGAGTTTTGATTTCTCGAGTGACAGATATATAAATTTTTTTCTATAAAAAAAATCCTCAATTAATTATTTTTTTATGTGTTTTGGATTGGTCATTGTGATGTAGGTGAAAACTACTGGGCTTTTAATCGGAAACATATAGGCCCAATATTAGTTGTACACAGATTAGCCCATGACCCAAATGAAAATTTGTAAATATTTTAAGAGGCCCAAGCGCACCCTGCGCGCGTGAGCAACACCGCCCCAAAATGTCTTGTACCAGCAAAATCTTCTTTACGATTCTCTGCAAGGAAATTCTCCGGTGCGATGGCACCACGTAGTCCTTGTTTATGCTATACACGTGTCCTATTTTTATTCGCTCTAACGCAAACATTTGTCATTCTCAAAAAGGGAAACGAACGTGATTAAGAACGAGGGCAATGCAGTTATGGTGAAGAAGATAACACCGCGAGAGACGAATGTTTCCGATCTTTGGAGAGAGATTAAATTTGGAACACAAATACATTATTTTATTGTGATGTGGGCCGAAATTAATGGGCTTCTATTGAAAAAAGAAGGCCCACTTAATAATACGCAGATTAGCCCATGGCCCAGATTAAATTTTATAAATATTTTAAGAGGCCCAAGCGCACCCTGCGCGCGTGAGAAACACCGCCCCAAAATCCCTATGTTATACCCTATGTTATAACCCACGCGATTCCATCAAATCCGCAAACTCGGAGTCCGACAGCGCGTGAGCGAATGTTCTCTTTACGATCTCCCCAAGGAAATTATCCAGTGAGGTTGAACCCACGTAGTCCTTATGACATACACGTGTTTTATTTTTATTCGCTCTAGCCGACCACACTTTCCATTCCCATCCGACCGTCCGTATTTGCATCCGACGGTTGTTATTTAACAAAGAAACACTGGAAGATATTTAAAGGAAATAAGATAAATAAATCATAAAAACTCAAATTCATTGAAAAAACGACTGTTTCTGATCTTCGAGTTCGTCGAAGACAATAGCTCAGAAAAATATGAGAATGAGATGTTGGTATTTTAGAGTAAACGGTTGATTGGTTTGAATCTTTCAAAAGGATTCATGTTTCACGTGTATTACAAGTATGGTGAAGGAGGTAAATGTTTGTAAAAGACGTGTCATGAGTTGAAGTATTAAGGATTTGTCGGAAAAGTTTACATTCGGTTTTGAACGTGAAAGGTGATCTCAGAAAAAATGGTAGGATAGCTCGAAAACATGGGCGGACAACCTGTTTTTTCTGAGGAATATAGCTCAGAAATAAACGGGCGGTAGCTCAAAAATACGGGCGGATAGCCCGTTTTTTCTGAGTAGTTTGAATGAGCAAAAAATGTGACCGTTCGGAAAAACTTCCGATTTCTTTGCATCTTTCGACTTTTAGAGTGTTTATAAATACCCCTGGACATCCTAACATGATATAGAATATATAGAAGAGATCTAACTAGTTGTTTGAGAAATTTGAGTGTTCTTGCGGATAGTTTTTCTGCAGAAAAACTATCGCAAGGGTCTTTTTGTTTTCGGTTAAACAAGGTTCTGTTTGATGATTGTCGGAAGGGTAAACCGAAATCATTGTCGCTTCATTGTACCTCAAAAGTGTATTCCTATAATCTCATTTACCCGACAGGGATGGAATAACGCTTTTAAGAAAGTATATCACGCCTTGAACTCATATCTGTTTCCTTACTATTTCATACGTGTTTTGATAGGTTGAAGACATGATTATCAGATCAGATTGAAGTCGTCGTCTTACCGGGTACGTATGAGTATTTATTATTTATTTAAACTCCTACAATCTAAAAACGTTATTTGGGATCTATGACTTCATGGTGATAATGAAACGGAAATACTTGTAAAGTGTACTCAAAGTCTCGGTTAAATCCGTGGATAGAAAACTGATCATGTTTATGATCGGTGGATATCAGATTTCAACGGTTCAAGTTGAAGATATCGGAAATATATCGAACATGGTGTTTTGGACATAAAGAGAAAACTTTATGTTGTCTTATGTCTTGTTGGTTGAAAAATCGACGGTAGATCTTTCTTCGATTGCGATTGTATAGACGTTTTTCGGTTTGAAAAATGAAAATATATTATAGTTTGGTCTAAACTATAATGTTGAAAACTTTCGGAAAAAGAAAATTTTTGTTTCTATAAGTTAATCGCAAAGAATAAGATCTTTGGAAATGGTATGTATATATTGTATAATGATGAATAGACATACATGTTAAATCATAGCTATGTGGAAAAATGCTTGTATATCGGTTATTTTGTGCGAAGGAAAAGATTGACAGAATATGTCAATGACATGTTGCACAAAATACTTTAGGGATGAAAATAAAACCTTATTGTTGATTACGAATAAAAGGATCTCTACTCAACCTCTAATACAACGTTAGAGTTTGAATTCAAAGAGTTAAACCTTTTATCTTGTGATTGAAAATACGCAAATAAAAATCTGCATGAGACGTGAAGAATGACAGGATGAATACATTATAGGATGAAAGAACAAATCTGCACACACACACAGTTAGTGTCTTGACCTTACAACACACCAAAACTGCAGCTACAACTATGGACCCTTTGCCCAAAATTTTTTTTTTTTTTAAAACATGTCCTATTTCCCACCTTTTTTTTTTTGGGTTGCTGATGATATCCTGCATTTTTACATGAATGAACCTATATACTCGGTTACAATACCTACAAAATGTACAGATTGATGCAAGCCGCCCAAGAGCCATCTGGAGTGCCAGCCTGCAAAAGATCCGTGGCACCGCCTGCAAATCCCCCACACCCTCTTGTGCAATCACACTTACAAAACGCAGTAGCCACCATCTAGGACCGCTTTCACAAGGCGGTTCAGACAGCAGACCAATACCGTACCGTGTCATCCGAAGGTTTTACTCTGGGAACTCAGATTCGCAAACTACCAAATGCTGTTGTCAAGGAGAGTTTCGAAAAGATAAGAACCAATACAAGTAGCTGGACGTGAAATAAACCTGAACAGAGTAATCACAGCAAGGATGAAGTAAGAAGGTTACCTTCTCAGATGATGAACCTTCTCAAAGTGAGCCAACAAAGATCTTGCATTGACAAGTTTGGTGGCCGTGCAGAAACTCCATGAACAACACAAGCACTCAGGTGAGGTGCCCATCACTGAGAAGGAGAGAGAAAAATCTGGCTTACAGTGCATTCACAAAGTTTCTAAGACAACCGACGCTTTCGTGAAGACGGACAGGACAAAGGGTGCTTCTTCCCCGGGGTGTATAGTTGTTGGAATTATGGTATATCCCTTTGGATCAGGATCCAGCACCATTTCACATGATATCTCACGGGAATTCACATAGTCTGTTCCACCAACCGATTCATGAAGATATATATTGTAAGCTGCTCGACGCCCACGTGTTTTCAGAATCCTCATTCCAATGTAGAACAACTGAGAATCATGGCTGGATTGGTAATTACGAAACCCTGGAGTCGTTCTTGAGAAACCGACGCCCTGCAAGTGAAACTGGACGATGAGATTTTCTTTCTTCAAGGACTCCATAAAAGGTTCAACAACCAGCAGATACAGATATATATAGTTGATATAAACCTGAGTTAAGGTGATGAAAGCATGAATGGGCAGAGAAGCATCAGGACCAGTGGCCCTTAGCCGGAATTGTGGATTTTGATGCCATGAACTATAATCTTGGCAGCCACCAGCACTGTAACCTCGCCATTGGCCATGCACTGAATAGCGCATCTCTGGAGGGTAGACCCGACAGACGTAAACTGATCTGAAATGGATCTGAAAGTCTTGCCAAGACATCCAGAATATACCTTCTTTTGACTGTTGAACAAAATTTTAAGATGGTCAGCAATTCACATATCATGCTTGTTGCACTAACTTAACATATGACCTATAGCGTATGCAAAACATATATATATATGTGTGCATGTAAAGCATTTTGAGTGCCTGGACACGATTTGCATGGGTATAATAATATATGAGAAAAGAAACATAATATTTGTATTGAAGAAGAAAAAAATCTTCTACCCACTTCTGAACAGTCCAGGGACATGACTCGTTTAGAGGAATCAATATAACATTTTAAGGAATAAGACTTTAAGAAGTGAAGCACAGTAGTGGAACTACCTGTGGGACATGCTTCAGTTTGTGCTTCATCCTATCAGTCCATTCCGGAGACGAGTCTGACCAGGCACCATTCCACTCAACCTCATTAGCCCACGGGTTTCGAATTTGAACTAGTTTGTGCCCATCAATCTCTCTCACCTGAGCATGAACAAATGGGTAACTACCCTAAAATGCTTTTCTTTATCAATGATACAGAAAGAAGCAGACATGTGCAAGTGAAATACCTGCAGGACAGAGTAAGCATGCCCCTGCACGATGCCACTGGAAGATACATGCACATCAGATCCTGACGGGCTCCCAGCTCCAAGCAAGAAGCCCTCTTGTTTGAACCGTAACAATTGAGACCATAATCTGCCACTTGCAAGGTCGATTTGTGCAAGAGCACTCCTCAAATCAATCTCCTCACCAGCGCCTCCAGTTAGGTCGACAAGAGCATCCTGAACTAATCCCCCTTCCAGTGCTTCATAAGAACCATGGAGTTTGGCATATGCTTTTTCCAAAATGGAAACCCAGAGTTCATTAACCTTCTTGCTAGTGGCAAAGGCGGGTTTACCAGGTGATTCACATGGAATCCAGTCATCGACAACTACAGGAACCCACTCTCCCTGCATTGTGCAGAAACAAAACCTGAGAACTCAAGCTACAGGGGAAGGAATGCCAAAGTTTTATTGTGAGAGCAAATCAGTATAAAGCAGACTTGACCAAATGATAATGTGGGATGACAACCTGAATACAAAAACGAACAGTATAGATTCCTTCTTCATTGTAGTCTGAAGTGATTATCACTTCTGATATCCGTGAAACCTCCGTTAAAACTGCAACAGCGCTTAAAAACCAACAATCACCTAGACGCCCCTATAGAACACAAGGTCGAACCAATAACAAGTGTTAAAAAACTTTTAACTGAAGTGGATGCATGAATTGGAAATTTATCAAGAAATAACGTCAAGGTTCATGTGTCGGTACAACATATCAAAGCCAGCAACTGGCCAAACCTGGCAAACATCTGCAGGATTTGCAGCCCCAGAGAACAAGCAAGGGTGACAATCGCTACTGTTCTCTTTCACAATGGAAGCAGGTCTCATCCATTCAGACACAACCTGAATTATTATCAGTTCAGAGAAGTTTAGGATTGCTATCAAATTTGGTCATTCTGGGACATAAAACACAAAAGAAAAAGCTCATAAAATGCAAACAAATAAAAGCAAAAAAGGAGAGTGAAATAGTCCACATTATCCACCTGCAATTTTGAAGGAGGATTCTGTGTATCCACAAATAGGGACCGATCATTTGGGGGGAATTCCTGGTCTGTAAATTGCTTTTCACCTCGGGCAAAGAGAGCTTCTTTGACAGCCAACTCAACTGAATGCATTCGCTGATTTATTTCTTCTTGAGTCTCCATCCTGGGTCTCCTATATCTCCTAGCAAATGAATCAACACTGAATAAGAAATCACGACCTGATCTTCGTTTTCTCCCACTTGAATATTGGCCATCCCAATCTACATCATCTCTATCATAGAAGTCAACATCTGCAGCAGGATCACTATCCCAATCGTCGACCTAATACAACAAATAACCCCAACAATCAGTACAAACTTGAACCTTAAATCCAAATATCATGTTGCACTAAGATGCCAACGTTCAACTGGAAGAAAACATACTCTGGGAGGCGAATCCATCCATTGCCAGTTGTCATCAGAGAAATCAATCATGTCTAAGTCAGTCACGCCGATAGCTGCATGTATCGAAGCAATCTCATCTTCAGTTAAGCACTTTCCCCACACGAAGACATCCATCATATGCATCTTTGACTCGACCCCATCACTATCTGATCTCCCAAACGCATCAACATCTATAGGCGGCCTAACACCCAGCCAAACATCAGCACCTTGTTCCCAAATGGCACTACCAACACTCAGAGGCAACCCAGTCTGGTAGCCATCAAATCCACCATCTAAGTAACAAGCAGCCTCCCCCACATCAGCATCAATGGTCATTGTCACCATATGCCACCTGCAGTAGAAACCAAACCAAATATTTCTAAGAGACGGGGATAAAACAGAATAGATTTGCCAAGACGGGTGACAAGGGAAAAGAAGCAGCAGGTGTAGTATAACAGAATGATTCCATGCATAAAGCTGCTGACAATATGGAAAATGAAGGCCACAAGTCAAACCTTCCATCAGTAATGCTTGTTGCACCAATATACCACTCTTTTGCGACAGTTGTCTGCCTCTCACCTTTAGTTATTAATCTCAACCCCACTAGTCCAGCCTCAATACCTTGTTCAGAACCAGCAACCAGAACCTCCCAACAGATCGTCTTTTGAAATTCAGTGCCAAACACACAAACAGGTCCAGAATCTGGTTGGATCATCACCGTAATTGAAAGGCTAATCTTTTGACTTTGACATACACTCGAGTCAATTTGGCCACAATTTTTACCACTCATCATAGGTTCATCATCAAGAACACAAATAGTCCCAGCGATACCAGTCTGTCAATAAGTTCAGAAAGTTAGTTCCCTGGCAATCAGCATGAAAGGAAAGAATATTTTTGGGGGGAAAGAAAGAAAAAAAAGAAAGAAAAACTAAACATGAACCTGTTGTGCTCGTCGGTCTAGTTGAGCAGTGCGTATTCTACGTGCAATACTCGAGACTCTCTCTCTTGCAAAGGAATCCTCAAGAACAGAATCTCCCCCAACCGCGCGTACTGCAGCTGCCATGGCTGCTGCCTCTCTGCTACCAGCATTAGGAATAGATGAAATAAGGGAAGCTTCAATCTCCTTCCATTTGCGCTCTTCTTTCTCCAAAAGAGCTTTCCTTCTTTCTTTACCTCTCCCTTCTTCTTCGCGTCTCTGCATAAGGACATCCTCTTCCATCTCTTTCTCTCTCAAATAACTACAATTTTGCACAAAGAAAATGGATAAGCTACCTGTTTGGGAAAACCTAATTGCATAGAAAATCCAACATTGCAAAATTAAAGAAACTTGCCTCTCCTGGATAATTTCAAACTGCCTTCTGTCCTCTGGTTTCCATTTACTTATTTTCCTGGCACTTAAGTCGGAAAATCCAATGCTATCCAGAAAGAGTCTCAAGCGTACTTCATCCTGAACTCTTTCTGCCTTTGCCGTCAAACCCAGCAGAAGTAGCAAATAACCACCAAATTTGTCCCACATGTACACCCATTCTGTATCAATTGCCTCTTCCAAAGCTAAAATCCTTGCATGAGCACACATGTCTCTTCGGTAATCTACATCACTTGATGGTTCATGGCGGAATCTCTTTCTGTATCTCATTTTATAGAAGAAAGATCCTGCAACTCTTTCCTCGTTCCTAAGACGATCTCTTAGTTTCATGACATCATCTCTAGGAAGCACAAAGTTCCCTGCCTTGTCACGCATCACTGTGGGATCCCCAACCAAAAGAGCTGCTGAGCTAGCAGACCTTTGTGGAGCTGAATACGTGCCAGATAGAGCATTTCTTGTCTGCAAGCGCACGGGAAAGGGCATAAGAACTACACATTCTAAAGAATTGTCACATGCAAACTATTGGTAATCTCGTTGAACAGTATAGAAGTAATTCTAGAACATAAACATCAAGAAAATATGAAAGAGAGTCGTACTTTGGTGGCAGATCGAGCGATGGCTTGCACTACAGTATCCTTGCTAAGAAAACGAACAGCATCCTCCATCATCTGGAGAACAAAAGGCATTTAGCAATGAGCAAGAGAGGCATAAGATAGTGGGAATACAGAAAACATGAAATGTAGGAGATGAGTGTGTTCACTGAAAGTATATAAGGGAACAGATTAATCAAACAATGGGGAACCTACCTCAAGAGTCAGACAAGGACGTGAGACAGCAAAGCCAAAGGCTACAACAAGGTTGATAGCTGATACAGCAGCACCAGCAAACGGAGGATATATCATCAGACTAGCCACAACACCCCAACCTTCTGTTGCCAATGCAATGCCATAAAGGACAAGAAACGCAGCACTGAAGAAAGTCCATGACGATTGATGCAAAACAATATATAAGCCATTAGGTTCATCTTTCATGAAATCAATGTCAATGGAAGAACAAAATTTAAAACAATATTTCAGATTCACACATAAAGAAGAGAACTAGCTGAGCCAACCTGACATTCTTTCCGCAATCCGCATGAGCATCATACACATACACTGGTAATACCCGTGGAGAATAAACCACAATAGGCGGGGATAGAAGAGCCTATAGGAAAGCCAATTTATGGGCTAGATAAGACAGAGTAACAGATGAAGCTTATGTTGAATTGAGATCTTTGTTAGAAGGTTGACTAGCTCACCGCTAATGCTCTTCCAGACAAAAGAAACAGGAACGAAAAATAGCCAACAGATGCCCCAACAAATGGTTTATCTGGAAAAAAATTCGTGTATGAAATTAATTCATCATTTATTCCAATTCAATGGAACAGGCCTAGCCTCTATGAAGGTCTGAAATCGCATACAGGCAATGTTTACTTTACCTTGAAACCACCCGACAAGAAATGCTGCCAAACCCAAAAGAAAGGCAAGAGAGCAGACAGCAAATGTCTGTCTCCTGGTCAAATAGAAATTGTTTGACGCCCAATGATGGATTACACCAATAGCTAGCATGACAAGGAGAAGAACTAAGAGAAAGGATGCACCAATCTGTCACAATTAAAACACAGGAAATGTGTCAGATGGATTGAGTTCAACTAATAATTATGACAATCATGCAAGCAATTTCTCACTTACCGTCCATGGCTTAATTACAACAATAACAGCTGATATTGCACCAAAAAGAAGAAGAAGTCCTGTAGAAACAAAAACATATACACCCCGTGATAGTATCCAACCGTCGTCTCTCCTGTAAGAAAATCAAGACCCAAATTAGAAGACATAATGAACAGCATCAGGCAGCAAGTATTAGGTATCAAATGAGATAAGAAATAGTCAGGCACCATTTAATCAATCCACAACACAGAGAGAGCAGTGCGGGAATGCATGCCAGGGGCAGCAAAGCAGCAAGAAAATCGCCCTTTGTAGGAACCTGATCACCTCTAGATTTCACAACCTCCAAATATGATGTCCCACAAAATGCCACAAGAACAACTACAATGTAGTTGAAAGAAATGAGGAATGAATTTAAGGAAAAAAGATATGCTAGCGTAGAGGCAAATTCACAAAAGACAAATTACCTGAGAATATCACAACACAGATGGCAGAAGAAAGGGAGAATCTATATGTCGCAAACCATGAGATAATTGGCAGAACTGCGGTAACTACTAAGGCAATTCCAGATGCCATTGCCCAGCCAAGGTACACAGAAGATGTGTAAGGAGAAGCGAAGAAGTTCTCCTTAGAGCTAAAGGACTTGTACTTCAGATCATCCAAAGGCTTAGCAGATATAATTGCACCAAGAGCAATTACAGATCCCACAAATACCACAACGCAAATGTAAAGAACAATTCCCTAAAAGGACAAAAAAAAGTTAATTAGAAATATATATATCCGACAAAGGATAGTCTTTAGAAATCAGGTCACAGACAAACAACAGACCTTCTTCAACCGAGGAGATTGCGGATCTCCTGCCTGATCACCGCAGGGAAAATGAGGAACCCAGAACTGATAACCACTATGGATCCATATTGGAATTGCAATAGAAAGGCATGCCGCCATGAGAGGCACAGTCAAGGATATTCCCAAAAGGACAGAAGATTTACTGCAACATGAAGCACAACCATAAAAAGGCACAATGCATGCCATAAGAACATAATATGCAACCACGTGAGAAGCGATGGTAAAAATCCATATTAAAGTTCAAAATCCCTTGTACCTCAAGAAAGAGAGTAATAACCCAACTGAAGTGCTCAGCAGCCAGGCCACAAAACCATACTAAAAACACACGAATGACATCCAGTATTAGCACCATCTATACAAAACACCAAAGACCAATAATTTACCAAACTCAAAAGAGGAACTATACCTTCTGAGATTTTGATGTCAAGGCCATTTCTTCAACTTGAAGTGACCGAAGAAAAGCCATGATTGAACAGACAACAGGTGACAACAGCAGTACAGCAAACCCGAATTCAAACTGCAACATGGTAAATTCTTAGCATTAACAGAGATACAAAAGAAAACACCAACTAATAATGCTACTAAATAATTCTGGTGTATTGATTTCAGTAAATTGACTTCAACGTGCCAACCAATCGCTGGACAACCAAAACCATAAATAAACCACCACCCCTTCAAAGAGAGGACTCACCTGTTGGTGACTAGAATTTATGATTGTAATGGTCTTTGGACGAAAAATAGCAACAATAATTGTTTCAAGAATGAAGACAAGACTAAAGAGGCCCCATGCTCTCTCTGGTGTCCCTGCTACATGGTGCAGAACAAGTCTGGACAGTTTGAGCCACTTCTCTAGCCCTCGTAACCTCAATTCTTCGGATAAGGAAATCTGATTTGGCAGAGTGTTGTCAACACTGTTTGAGTCAATAATGGTAATGTCAGTATTGTCACGGTGATCTCTATCCGCATCCAAACTACTTCTCTGAAGCAGAGCCAGAATAGTTGGATCCAAATTTCTTTCCTTCAACATCATGGCAAAGTTGGGGTCCAGCCCCTTGTCTTGCAATAAACCAGTCAGTTCAAGGTCGCCTTCTTTAGCTTTCTTTTTTAGCATCGATGTAATCCTGGGATCGTTCAAGCGGTCCTTGAAAGCAAGTGCCAAGTTTAAGTCCAGAAGTTGATTATTTGCAGAATTTGATGCGCTAGACTCACAACCTTGACTGTCAAGACCGCTGCTAGAACAGTCCACCAGATTGTTATCCTGATCAGAAACTTTCTCAAGATAAGAAGACATTCCAGCTTCAGGCTCTTGGGCCATAGAACGACATGAGCTACTGCGTAAACCCAAGCTTGGTCTTCCACTATCTAAGCTCTTTTCACTATTGATACCCTCTTGGGAACTTCCGGTTCTTGGTAGAATATTATTCTGATTGTTGGCAATGCATTGTACAGCAGTACGATTAGCTTCCTGGCCAGCCTCTATGCTGCTGCTTCTTTTCATGCTTGAGCCACAACCATCGGAAGAACTTGAAGAGCTATTATGCTCCTTTCTCCGGAAACCTTCTCTCAAACGGATCACAGTGCTTTGTAAGGCATCTCTCCTTGCAGTTGAAGGATCTGTCACTGATAAATGCCGGGAAACAGCAGCACCTGATAGAACTGATGCTACGAAAATGTAACTAATGCAATGCCCCAGGTACCTGAACCAACAGAAAAAGGATAATAACTCCCATGCTGCAAAGGCAACAAACTGCGATCAATAAATTACTAAAAGAGCTTCTAGTCCAGAACAAACCAGTAATGTACACCAAAGCATATTAGGAAAAGCCGAGATGTTCCTGCCACAAATAGCGCCAGAACACGACTCCGAAGAAGCTTAAACCCATACAAGCATGCCCCAATATTCCAATCTACAAGATAATTATGCATGAAGATTAGATTGAGAAACAATCCTAACAGCCTGCTTCTGCTGAAGCCATATTCAACATGTCATTTTACCAAGAACTATAATCGCAACTGAAGTAATGCCTCCAAGCCAACGGGCCTCCCTAGCTGTGAGACCGTATAGGACTGAGTAGGCAACAAGTACAACAAGTGAGCCAAGGTACAGTAACCCGAGATGTGAAGCCCTGCAGAAGATCATGACAAGAACATTAATACAGAATACTTTTAAAAAAACAGATAAAAAAAACTGCAATGATTGAAATAAGCATATATGATTATCAGAAAGGCCTGAAAACTTTTCAGAGCTTAACCCTGAATATAAAACACCAACTGCACCATCTTTGTCAATCGAAGAGTAGATATCTTGGGGAGGGATACCACATGTCGTGATATTTAAGCTACTACAACAAAGGCCACTAGAACCACATCCCATTAATCTTTAGAGTATATCCAAACATTCTGGTAATGATGGGTTGCGCAACTCAAGACTGACAATTAAATAGGACGCTGAAACAACAATACACTAGTGAAACGGTGACAAGCTCCCCCCCCCCTTTTTTTTTTACTTTTCAAACAAAAATCCAAGACAAAAAAATAAGATCCTAGGACATTAAGTTCATTAACTAAGCACAGTGATTGATTCCCAGGAAAGAGAAAATTGAACTTGCCTGCTGGTTTGTCGCGGATATAATTCATTGGGATCAGGCGGCTCTGGAAAACAAGCCACAGGACCTACCTCAATACAATCTGAATAGGCAAATTTGTAAGCTCTCCTTACATATTCATCCACATCTAACCCATTCCCTGCATCAATGGAAAGTCAACCAATATAAACAACTTAAAAATGATAAGAAAATTGAAGTATTGATGGAGGAAAACAAATGAGCCGATCCATACCAAGACCACATTTAATAACGAAATAGACACCAACCATGTAAGGATTGAGAAAGCTTTACCATT
Organism: Tarenaya hassleriana; assembly: GCF_000463585.1. NCBI lineage: Eukaryota > Viridiplantae > Streptophyta > Magnoliopsida > Brassicales > Cleomaceae > Tarenaya > Tarenaya hassleriana. The sequence continues at coordinate 867,719 of NW_010966725.1, forward strand.
AAAGACCATCCGGCAGATAAAAAGCATATTGATTGCCAAGGCGATTGCAGATACACCAAAAAAGAGACCAGAAGGAGAATATTGCTCAGATGCATGCGCCCCAACAGTCACATAGACGGCACAAAGTTCATATGCACAAAGTAAGGCAACACCAAGAAGGAGAAGTAAAGCGACAGCTCCTGTTAAACCGAATGACAATGTAAGAAAACAATCTAAAAGATACATTCAAGACAACTAAAAATAAGAGCGCATGGAATGTTCACCTACACATACAATCTTACATCCCAAACTTCTTTTACTCTCTTAGTCTATCACCGTTATTAACAATTTACAACAGCATGACAGCTATGAATCCACAGGGACAGCGACCACAATATCCAGACACTCACTAGTCACTATAGCCCCCTAAACCCCTAAACTCTAGTGATATGTCTTTTATGCCAAATTGTTGCATCGGTATTCATATGAAATAAAAAACAGAAAGGAATGGTCATGCAAACATACGTGAGCTTTGCCACTGAGTCCTCCACCAAAGCATGATTGAATAAAACGCCAGTAAAAGCGCTGATCCAGCCATTATTACAGCAAGGCCAATTATATCTCGATCTAGTATCACAATCAGCCAGGAACCCCATGCGATAAGGATCAGGATTGGGGATACGACAACCATCCATGCAAAAAGAGACAGAAACCCACATAATGCGCCGAGCTGGGGACCTTGAAATACTTTTGGCCATTTTCTAGCGAATATCCAGCTGCAAAAATAGAATGTATCCCCAAAACATTGAATTAAGATGGCGGTTCGATACACCTAACTCAATGTTACGCAGAAATATGAAATTTTCTATTTGGAAACCAAATGGCATGCATAAAAGGTAAGTCTGGGAATATAACAACACCAGGCAAATGGAAAGTTACCTATAGAGCCGCCAGGGCCGCCAATTCACTGCCCAGAGTATCCAGAAGGAGCCCGAACCGAAAACAGCGAAAAGGGTACCCGAAATTACACAAGACAGCAAGATTCCTCGCTCGTCCCCTTCCATGGCTCCTTCTCCCACCTACATCTGCATGCAACAAGGTAATCAAAATTCTCAAAGCCGAGAAGCTAAAGCCCCAAGATTGCGCAGAAAACACAAAATGTGCAACTCAAATCAACAAAAGAACACCCAAATCGAACAAAAAAATTCACAAATGCCGCAGAAAAATGGGGATTCATACCTACTCGACAAAACGGAGCTCAACGGGCAGTGGCATGACGGTAAATTCGGAGCAAACGGGTCATTTCCAACGCGGAAAAATCAGAGATTGAGCAAAATGGGTCATTTCTGATACGGATTCGGCAGTCTGTGATTAGGGTTTTCCGGCAGAGAGTCGAACTGTAAGCACGGAAAGGAGAGTGCAAGAAACCAAGTTGGGGTTGCTCTTGAGAGCTTGAAGAACAGAAATCAAGCACCTTTAGGGTTTTGCTGGCTTTTTTGTCAGGAATTTTCCTGGAAATCTTTCATCATCTCGGAGAATTTCTCAGGTTAGAGAGAACGGACAGAGAGAATGGTAAAGATTAAAACCCTACCCTTTTCCGTGTGTGAACTTGAGAAGTCAAAAAGTTCGTAGCTTTTTTTTTTCAAAGAGCAGAGAGGATTGTAGAGCGAGAAAAGCGAGTGTGGAAAAAAAAATGTAAAAAAAAAGCTAAACGTCTCTGTCTGGAGGAATAATACGCTGACTCTCGGGCATTCACGCGTACGTACACGCACCAATGAGAATTCAGAAAACATAAAGTAATGAATATTATTGGACTGTGAGAATGGGTGAAATTCCGGGCATATCTTTGGGGCTATGGATTTTTTTCCCGTAAAAGACAGGAAAAATATTTTAAAAAAATTGAAACTTTTTTCATAAACACGAAATTTGGTAATTTGGTAGAAAGAAAAAAATGGTCACAATTGGTTTCGGTTAAAAAATATAGTGGCGTTTAAATTAAATATAATTTAAAATAATGAATATAGAAACGAAAATAAATCAAACCAGAAATATGTAGCTTTAATAAGAAATATGTTACTTATGTTCTTGATTTTATGGTATAAATCAGAAACCAGTTTATTAGCCGTAGGTATCTATATTCGATTATTTGTAAATCAAAACAATTTCATTTGAGTATTGGTGGTTTGGGAGCCATGGAATATGTTCCCAAATATTTTAAAGTATTTCCAATTTAATATATTTATTATTTTTTTCTAAAAACTAATTGGAAATTTACATGGAGAGCTAGATGCTGACGAGTATGTAATATCCAAAATCAAATTCGGAAATTTACAAAAAAAAAATGTTTGATTTAGACCGACGGTGCACAATACCAAAACATTTGAATTTTAGGAAGAAATAAATAGTGCAAGTCATGTAACAAATATTTAAAAAAAATTACCTAACCCTGCATTTTTTTATTTTATTCTATAAATAAAATATTAATCTTTTCCTTAATGTAAAGTACTTTAAGGTAAATGCTCAAAACTCAAAAACAGGAAAAGCGGTTTCTTTGCAACATTCAATAAAACGTATTGAAATTTTAATGCTTTATTATTAAGACGTTTTAAACCCTAATAAGTCAAAGTTAGTCAACCATACACCCAAAGACAAATTTGATTTAAAAAACAAGAAATTAATGTAATAAAATATAAATATTTTTGCCTAAACAAAAACATATGTACACCATATTATATATATATATATATATATACACATACATTGTTTTTTTAAAAAAAAATCACCATTTCAACGAAAGTGGGGAACAGGTAAATATAAAATATGATCTCCACTCACATGCAAATGCAAATGCAATCTGAGCCGCTTTTAGACACACACTCTATCTCTCCCGCAACTAGGAAAAGGAAACAAGAAAGTTGAATCATTCATGGGATCTCATAGGCAAATCCAGTGTCATTCACTTGCTGAAATCCATCTCAATTATGATATTGATATATATATATATATATATGTGTGTGTGTGTGTGTATAGAGAGAGAGGGGGGGAGGATGGGAAGTGCATTCACTTGTCAAGAGATTACTCAGAGACAGGAGAAGCAAACCACATTACAAAGAAAGACAAAAGTAAAATTTCACTAAGAGCTTCAGGTTTCAGACTTGAAGCATCTTTGTCTCGTTTCCCCCATCTATTTACATGGAGAAAAACCAGACAACCCTCAAAACTTCACATTACACGGAGAGGGCACTTCAACACACATTTTACTGAATTAGTTTGAACAGAGAGCCTAATACTACCACTCAAAGAAGGCAGAGCCATACCAAAGAAGGAACATGATGAATTCACAGGAACAGAGAGGAGGTGCCCAGTTATGGACAGTTGGGGTTCTTACCAGGACCTCCATAGTAGAAGTAATGGCCCCAGTCATCATTGCTGCCCGTCTGAACGTCGTAGCAGTTGGACTGCTCGGTGAATGTCCCGAGTCCTTTGGGCGCTTTTAGGTTATTAGAACTGTCGACCACCTGGATGTTCCGGAAGTAGCTTGACCTGCTGAAAAGACCGCTGCTAGAACAGTCCACCAGATTGTTATCCTGATCAGAAACTTTCTCAAGATAAGAAGACATTCCAGCTTCAGGCTCTTGGGCCATAGAACGACATGAGCTACTGCGTAAACCCAAGCTTGGTCTTCCACTATCTAAGCTCTTTTCACTATTGATACCCTCTTGGGAACTTCCGGTTCTTGGTAGAATATTATTCTGATTGTTGGCAATGCATTGTACAGCAGTACGATTAGCTTCCTGGATTCTGCATTCACGACTTCGCCTCCCCATTCGATCATTGATGCACTGTCTGCTAAGTAGGAGAAGAGGAATGATGGCCAGTAGCCTAAAACGTAGTCATTTCCGAATTGCATCCACCAATGCCCCTCCTTTGGATCCTGCATGAATTTCACCAAACAGTCCTCCTCAATCAATACCAGCATTAAAGAAGCAAGCTTAGGTCTATTGATATCGCCAAGAATTTTTTTGGATCCTTGGGTTATTTCATCTCTCTTCTACTTTCTTGATTATTTGTGATATTCATGGCTTTTTACCTTCCAAATAAGGATACTGATATCATACTGGGAATTACGATATCCAGAGACAGGGGAGATGCTTGCCCCCATTGCTATTTCGCTGTTGATCTGAATAAAACCCGAGCAAAGAAGATTGTAGCAGCCTGTAGCTTGATACGCATCACTCTGCAAATAGTTTGTAACCAAAGAAACATGGGAGGATCATAAGCAACAGCTACTATGTTCATGTTGTTATATAACAAAATTCTTGTTCTACAGAAGTTTCAGAATCTTACTGTCCAGTAAGTGAATAGTCTGGTATTATTGTCTCCATATAGATCCGGGCTCACCTGTTGTATCACATACAACACCAGATGTTAAAAGGGTTGGCTCAAAAATCTTCTTTCTTTTTTTGGTTCTCCAAAGACTACAAACACGATTACAGCACCGCACCTGCCAACCAGCTTCAATGCTGTTAAGATCTTCACCAAAGGAGCCACCCAAAATCCAAATCTGTGACAAGCTGAACTCGTTTGGCTGCTGTATCTTTGGCTCCCACACGTTAATAGTCGCCTTTGCTCCAAAATACTTATCTCCTTCCACATAAGCTATGGCATGCTAAATTCATGCAAGAACAATGAACCAGTACATAACATGTTTCAGGTGAAGAAATCAGCAAAATGTGTCAAAACACAAAAACTAAAGAACACTGAATTTTGTTCACCTGATGCCCATTTTGGTTCATGAGGTCGGGTTCCGCTGACCTTGGCACCGGAACGGTTCTGTGCTTCTTCTTACCATATCTCTTAACTGAACTTGCCCTCAAGACATCATCTTCTTTTGTCCTCCTTATCGGAATGGTGCCTTCAGGGCATTTACCGTATTCATGCCACAATTGCCGCACAGGGTTTGTTTTATCTTTCGGTTTTGCAGACACCTTATTGTCACCAAAAAGCCCTTCAGGGTGATAATTAGGCCTCATCTGAAGAAACAGAGTGATTATATATCAGCATCAAAAGAGCCCTTCAAGTTTTTAAGACAACATCAATTTTCTATGGACCTGAATCTTGTGATCTTTGAGGAAAGGATGGTCGAAAGCCGGCTGCTTTGACATATGAACGCAGTCGATTATGTCACCATCTGGGCTCTGTTTTAACCGCCAAGAAGCAAAAGAGCAAAGTAAGAACATTTCCCTTAAAACATCAAACTTCTCCAACTCTTTGACAAACCTAAAGACTTCCAATTTCACGAACTTGTTCAGAGCAAACTTGTAGGCTCAAATTCATCAGGCTTCAACAGGGGCTTAAACCAACGTATCCAGGGCAAAACCACATGCTGCTACAACTAACAACTTGTAGCAGAAAAACTGAACTAAAAATTACAGAGTCACTGACATTGACATACTGTAATCTTAGTAAGAAAATGGTAAGACCCTTCATCATTACAGTAAACTTCACCAACTCTTGGCACATAATTCACCTATCGTTTCAATCAGTTCACGCAGATAAAAAGAAGTAAAGTAAATCATCGTGTAGCATTTCTATCCACTTTGAGCCTTGGCGGGAGACATAACATCACGATGGTTTGGATAATCCTCGGAATTAATTTTGTGAAATTTTGTATGCTCTCTCTAGAGCTCTGTACCATTTCTATCCACTTTCTCTTTTGGGTCATGATTATTGTAAAACTCTGGAGTCGATTTAGACAGCAAAATTTATTTTGGAGATGGTGGCTTTTCCAACAATTATGTAATGTAATGTTGGGAAAGAACACGAAGATGTAAGGAAATCGGATCGAATATATACCTTTTACCAAAAAAAAAAAAATCATCGTGTAGCAGTAGACAAAGGAGGAATAATCAGACTAGGATTTTTTCCAGATTTTCCTTCATTTCCCCGTCAAACAAACAAATTTGAAAAGAGAGAGAGAGAAAAAGACACACACAAAAAAACCCTGAACTCGGCTAAAAAAATCCTTAAATTACAAAGAGAGGAGAGATTCTGAACCTGAATGATCTTAGCAGCTGGTTTGTTCAACCTGATCAAGTGCTTCTGCACCTCAAACTTCTGCCTTGAATCGCTAAACCTCGCGGCGCAGGATACCGAAATCAGCCCACAAAGCCAAAACCACAATAAAAACCCTGTCGCTAACCTCCCCGTGCTAAAATGCACCGCCCTCATCTTCCCAAACCCAGAAGAACACACCCAAAAAAAACCCAAAAATCCTCTCTCTTAATGTTAACAACACACTGAGCTAAGAAGAGCTTAAGAAACAAAGGAAACAGGACAGAGCAAGAAGCAAAAAAAAACCCTAAGGAGAAGAAGAATCCCAAACAACACAATGATAATGTTGTTCGTCGGGACAAGCTTGGGGGTGGGTCTGATTTCGTTTGCGCAAAAATCCAACCACACAGATCAAAATCCAAACTTTCCCACTGTCCACTCTCTCTCTCTCTCTAAAAGAAAAGCTTCCACTTTCTCTCTCTTACCACTTCCCTCCCCCCCTTTTTTTAATTAATCTAGTTAAGAATAATATATCTTTTCAATAATTAATAGAAAAGAATATGTTTTTCGTCACACTGTCTAATCGTTCTATAAATAACAATAATTCGACCAGGCTCGTATAATACCACAATGATTACAAAAAATTGTTACATTTGTATGAATTGGTCTTCACGTGAGCTTGTTTGCGGCTCTCTCTCTCACACTCTCTCTCTCTCTCTCTCTCCCCATCTCATCTCCTCAAATTCCCTATTTGCCCCCACATGGACCAAACATTTTCATTTCGCTCCTTTGCAAATAGTAATTGTTTGGTTAGTTCTAAATTTTACTTAGTTTAATATTAATTCATCAATATTAAATTCGGCATTTATAATGTGAAACAAATTTTTATGTTGTTACAAGACAAAGATTCTTATTGATCTAAAATCTTGGTCGCATGTCGTTGTTATTTAATGACTTTTTTGTTACACGACTGAGTATTAGTATTAATATAATATATAGTATTTTTTATTTTATTGGAAGGGATAGTGGTATAGTATAGATTCGAAAAAAGCGTTAGAAACCGCAGTTCGCCGTTAAATATCAAGAGTAACGCCGTTAACTCCCGTCAGCCGCGGGTCACGCTTGGAATAAGTCACAGCCAGTGACCGTCGCATAGACGTCACACATAAAGGGATCAAATGTCACACGTGTGACTCATCGCATCAGACCGTACACGTGTCTCCCGCCCGTGAACGACGCTCGAATGACGGAAAGGGGTAAAATTGGAATAGTATAAATATACCCGACGCTCCAAAATCGTGGAATCCGATGCGGAAGAAAAAGATTATTAGATTATGGAAATTAAAGTAGGGGGAAAGTTATGACTTTCTCTCTCTAAAAGGGTAAAAAAATTATTCGATCTCTAAAAGGGCTTTTTTTTGTGTGGGTAGATGTGCATGTCGTGTCTGTTTTCGTCACGGGCACATGGGTTGGGCTCAGGACACCGGAGGTGCAGAGTGGGGACTGATTGGTCATTTTGTCGTGAAGCTCAAGGGCGTTATCGTCTTTCATCTCTTCAAACCCACCATTACGAAAACGAAAATCGCATCTTTTCAATAAATTCAACATCTTGTTTCATGACACATAACAATGTTTTTTTTTGTGCATTGGAGAACCGGCTGCTACCTTCGGACGCGCTAACCGGATAAATATCAAATCCACGCGCATGAGTTTGCAATATACGCGTGGATGGTAAATGAGCCCGGAGACTGATAGTTGAACAGATAAGAGGAAGTGACATGATGGAGAATCGAATACATGACAATGTTTGATAGAGATGTTAAGTACTCAACATAAATGAAGCCGTGTCTAAATCTATTTAATATGCATACACATTAATAAATTGGTCTTAATAGAACATGACATTCTAAAAAAAAAAGTGAAAATGACGTATCAACGTGATTATTAGACTGAATATGTTATAAAATGTTACTATAATTAACAAAATTAGTCTTGATTACGTAGAAAGGACTAGTTACAGAAATATTCAAAATTAATTCAATTATAAAATTCTCTGAGATATAAAATTTTAAAATAGTTTACCAAAAAAAAGTTAAAATAGAATCAATCGAATTCTAATTATACATAAAAGTTAATCTACTTTTATAATTATTTAAGGCTTAGAGGAACCGTATAAAATGTGAATTAAAAGTTGACAAACGGGCATAGTTGTATAATCTAAGACATTATATCATTTTTTTATAACAATCGATGAATCTTTGCGATCAATCTCTTTGATATTGAAACCCTAATAATAATATTTTGGTTAAATTTGTCGGTGATTGATCTCTGGCCATTTATATAATAGGCCAAAGGCTCAGCCACAACGCTCAATTATATAAGCAAACAATTTAAATAACAGAGCTATATATATATATATATATAGCTCTGTATATATATATATATATATATATATAGTGGACAAACTAATAGGGTTGCATATGGACAAAGATCCATTAGGTAGCCACCCAAAACATGTCTTTTTATTACATTTTATAACATTTTTTCGGCGAACTTTTGAATTATTAAAAAAAATATTTTCCCGTATATGTTTTTTTTTAATTTAAACTTTATTTAATAGTGTGGAGTCTGACCACTTGTGCTTGAAGCCAAATACTGCATAGTGGGATGTCAATCATGTCATCGATAAGAAGTGCAAGGTCACGACACGATATTACACGCCACGAATATGCGTATATCTATACGTACATACACATTCATGGAATTCTAAATTAATTTCTTCCATTTCTACATTAACATACAAGTTTTAGTCAAATTTTCGATACAAGATGTTGAAATATCTGTTTTCGTTTTTTTTTTGTATGTACATTGATAATACGATAATTAGGAGAAAAAACAACGAAAATATATATATTTTTTTGCGTTTGCGCAATATTAATAGCAAAATTCAAAGACGGTGCAACGAAATTAAGTTATCATAATAGAAACGGACTGGTACTGCACATGCATAATGCGTCCATGATACAAAATAAAAGGAGGGGATAAGGACGAATCAAACTGGCTTTAGCTTTTAATTACACGATATGTTTATCGTTAGAAAAATATAAAATCGGATATAATCGTGACCCAACGTTCGTACGTGCTTGCATGGCCACAAGAAAGGATGTGGAGCCAGCCATGCATGCATTATGCATATATAAGCTTATATATATATATATATATATATATATATATATATATATATATATCGCATCCTTTTATATTCCATGATGGTGTTCCCTTCATTAAACCCGTTGATCTTTTCATTAAAAAAAAAACGATACAAAGTTGATAAAAGAGAGCATTTCTTTTTTTTTCGGTGGACCCAAGATTTTAGTCCATAATTTATGTGAGTTTGTGCCACGTGGAGTACGTAATTATGTGTATATATGTGATTTAATTGTGTAATTAATTATAAGAAACTTCTTCGCTGCATAGAGAGCAAATAGGGTTTTTGTCGCCATTGAGTTGATTATTATTATTATTATGTATCCTCTTAGTCTTAACCCTATGGTACGATTGAATGAGATTGTAGATAGACACGGGCGCTCCAAGATATCGTTAAATCTGTGAAAATGTTATCCAGGTTTTGTTATTTGTATATATTATATAATAAAGTATTTCCGATGTGTAATTTAAATTTTATTTATATATGTTTTAAAAAAAACGAAAATCCATTGTAAATATGTTTTTTTTTTCATTTTGGAATTATAATCAATATTAATCTATACAAATTATGAATATGATGAGATTCAAGCCCTAAATATTTTACGAAACATATTTGCATTTAATTTATTTACGTCTATTATAAATAAAAATAAATCATTAACATGCATATATGTTCCATATTACGTCAAATACCAGAAGACTCATATATATACATATATATATATACACACCAAATATTTATATATAAATATATAGAGTGTATATAGAGGTGAATACATACAGAAGCAGACATATATATATATATATAGTAGATGGATGATCATGTGAATGGGTTTGGCTGACTGTGAGGCATGTGAGACCTTTTTCACCTTTGAATCTAAACATTTTTTTTGTGTGTTCATCATTTTCATCGTCATGGTAATAATCCAAGAAAGTCGTCCCATAGTGAAACAAAACAATCTTTTTTTTTTGGGTCATGGAATTACTATTACAATATACAAATGGTCCTCATAGATATCTTGCGAAGGTTCTTTGCGAGCATTTCACGTACAAATATTCAAGATTTTTTTTTTAAAAAAATTTCATCGCTCATATAGCGATGGTTAGCACAGGAATTAATCTAGTGACGGTCCAAACGAGTTAGAGAATACAGAAATTTTATATTATAAGCAGGGTTTATATGCCCCCCAACGAGGTCGTTTACGGTAGATAATATTTTTCTGGGCTTTATTTGGGCCACATTAAGGGCCCACATTTAGGTCATTTTTCTGGGCCATAAATAATATTTTTCCTTTCTGCAGAGCACACATTGGAACTGCGATTCAACTTCCACCTTGCAGGAAACAAAAAATAAATAAAAACCCTACAAGATCCAATCTCAAATCGGCGAACCCAGATGCAAAGTTTCCGACTTTTTTCCCGGAAAATCCTTTTTTTTTTCTCGGAATGTCACCGCCTTTTTTCCCTCACCATGGTGCGAAGACAAGTTCAATGCTTGTTAGAAGCCGATTTCTAAAAGCGAACCAAGAAAATCTCGATGTGCTTCCGAATTGCTCAAATGAAATATAGTTTTCTGAAATTGATTTACCTCTTCTCACCAATTTGTATTTGCAGAAACGGTGATTGGGGAAAAAAAAAATCAAAACTTTACAAGAGAAACCCTAAATACCAATACTAAGCCTTTCACTAAATCATATCACATCTTCTTCTTCTTCTTCTGTTATATACAGACACTCGGAGAAAAACGAACAATTCAAAATTCTCAAACTTCCTACGAATTCGGAATCTTTCGTCTTCTAGGACTTAATATCTCTGAGGGTTATTCAACGGAAGGCGTCTGGTCGAGATTGCCATTCTCTGTATCAACCTGAAGCTCTTTGAACATGGCCATCACCTGAACCATGGTCGGTCTCTTGAACGGCCTGTCGTCCACGCACTGAAACGCGATCTTCAGATACTGAACCATCTCGTCAACGTCTCGGGATTTTCCCGTCACGAGCTCGGGGTCCAGGATCTCGCCGCCTCTGTCATCTCGAAGCAGCTGTTTCGCCCACCCGATGAGGTTGTTGTCCTCTCCGAAGTCCCACGGATCGATCGGCTTCTTGCCCGAGAGAAGCTCCAACAGTATAACGCCGTAGCTGTAAACATCACCTTTGGCCGTACACCGAAAGCTCAGATAATACTCGGGTGGGACGTAACCAGGCGTTCCCGCGAGCGTGCTCACGCTCAGATGCGTGTCCAGAGCGTTCACGAGCCTCGCCATTCCGAAGTCAGAGACCCGAGCCTCGAGTTCTTCATCCAGAAGAACGTTGCTCGACTTCATGTCCCTGTGAATGATGTGAGGGACGCAACTGTGGTGCAGGAATCGCCGACCAGTCTAGGAACATGTGGCTGTCGTGAAGAACGCTCTCTAAGCTTCCCCATTTCATGTACTCGTAGACGAGAAGCCTCTCTTCCCCGACCTTGCAGTAACCCAGAAGCGGCACGAGGTTTCTGTGTTTGATTTTTCCAATTGTCTCCATCTCGGCCATGAACTCTCTCTCGCCCTGACCCATGACGTGGATCAACTTCTTGATCGCAACGACCGAACCGTCACTGAGTTTGGCTCTGAAAACCTCTCCAAACCCACCTGATCCGATCAAGCTGTCAGCACTGAATCCGTTTGTAGCCTCGAGGAGGTGGGCAAAGGTTAACTTCCGTAACGGCTTATCGAACGTAGCGACATTGATGCTCAGCGGCTCCGGGAAGCCCTGCTTCCCCCGCCGGAAGTCGAAAGGCTCTCAATGCGCTTCTCCCTCTCTTCTTCCTTCAGCGCTTTCCTCGCGTGGTAAAGCACCATGAAAAGCAACACAACCCCTAAGAAAGAAAATGCAAAACCCGATATAATCCCGGCTGCACGAGAGGGTCGTTTCTCGGGACGGAAGCCAGGGCTCATGGCCCGAGATCTTGAGCCACAGGGCCAGAGGGGAAGGCCGCAGAGACCAGAGTTGTTGGCGTATCTTGAGAAAGGGAATGTCATGAGTTGTCCTCCAAGAGGGATTGGACCGGTGAGGTTGTTGTTAGAGACATCTAGGTCGCTGAGGAATGATAACGTCCCGAGTGACGCGGGCAAAACACCTTGCAGATCGTTGTGTGACAGATCAAGAGAGCCGATCTCTTTTATTCCTCCGAGACTGTCGGGGATGGTTCCAGTTAACCGGTTGTGTCCGAGGTTCAAGACCTTTAGATAGGTCATGGAACCGAGACTCGGAGGGATTGAACCTGTGATGGCATTGTAGGACAGGTCGAGGTAGATCATGCTGCCATTGCTCGAGAATGTATACATTGCCATGCCCGAGTATATACGCGTTGTGGGACACGAGTGGATCATCGGAAAGCTTTCCAACCTCTCGGTTTGAATGCCTGCAAACTCGACCAGCCCACCTGATCCTCTGCAATCAGTGCCGCCCTCGTTCCTAACAAAAGCAAACTGTTTACCCGAGACGCTCCCAGGCATTACCAGCCCGGTCTGGCTCGCTAGCTCGGCCGGAAGGTTCCCGGTTAGGTTGTTGCTGTTCAGGTCAAGCCAGATGAGGTTTCTGCAGTTCCCGAGCATGCGGGGAACCTTTCCGGTCAACGAATTGTTCCCGAGCTGCAGAATGGCCAAGTTCACGAGGTTTCCAATCCCAGACGGGATTTTCCCGGTTAAGCGATTGCTCGAGAGGGAGATCCAGATCATGTTCGTGCACTGGGAGATAGACTCCGGTATTGAACCGGTTAAGAGATTGTTGTTCAAGATCAGTGTTTCCAAGTTCCCACCATTGACGCAAATACCCTTAGGGATCTCTCCGGTGAGGTTGTTCGCCCACATAACCAAATCAAACAGATTCGGCAATGTCCAAATCTCCATGGGAATCCCACCAGTGAGTGCGTTGAAGCTGAGATCGATCGTCTTCAAGCTCTTGCATTTGCCGAGCTCCACAGGAACAGCGCCTGAGAGGTAATTGTTGGCTATGAGTATCTTCTCCAAAGGCGGCGAACTTTGCAGAGAACAGAGACCGGACGGCACATTTCCGGTGAATCCATTTGAGCTAATATCAAGAACTCGAAGGTTAGTGCAGTTGGCGATCGAGAGAGGGACAGAACCAGTTATGTTGTTGAAGGCGACGGATAGGTACTCCAGTCGAGGGAGCTTGCTCGCGACAGTGCTCAGGAAATCGCCCGAGAGCATGTTGTTTCCGAGGTTTAGGTTCTGTAATGAGCCGCAAACGGTGAAGGTCTCCGGCAGGTCGCCGGAGAGAAGGTTCCCGGAGAGATCGAGGATCTCGAGTGCTCTGCATATTTGTGACAGCTCCGCCGGAATCTCTCCGCTAAACCGGTTGTGAGCGAGGGAGAGCTGCTTCAGGCTCTGGAAACTTGCCCAGAATCCACCGCCGGGGATTTTTCCGGCGACTCTGTTCCGGGAGACGTTGAGGAACTCGAGGAGCCTACAATTCGATAAACTGGTGGGAAATTTATCGCCGGAGAGATTGTTCTGAGATAGGCTGAGGAAGGTGAGGTTCCCGCAGGGCCAGAAATTGACGCCGGAGAAGTCGCCGGAGAAATTATTGTGCGACAGGTCGAGGTGCTTCAACGACGCCGGAGAATCGGCGACGAAACTCTTCGGGATCTCCTCCGACAAGAGATTATGAGATAGATCGACGGTCGTGAGGCTCTTACACGACGACGGAGCAGAACCCAGTTTTCCGGTGAGATTGTTGTCGGAGAAATTGACGGAAACTAGGTTGAAACAGCTCGAGAAAACGTAATCCACCATTGAATAATCCGAGAGCTTGTTCGAAGACAAGTCAAGAACTTGAAGAGAACAACCAGAGGAACCAGAGGAATCTCCTCGGGAAAAGGCGTTTCCTTGCAAGTAGAGATTCCGGAGATTCGGCAACGCCGTGAGGTTTCCGAGGTTTAGGGTTCCGGCGAGTCCTCCGTAGCGGAGGTCGAGACCGACGACGTGGCCGTCAACGGAGCAGGAGACGCCTCGCCATGAACATGGGACAGGACCCGACCCATATTTCCAGTTGGCGAGAATGTTGTTTGGGTCAGAGCGGACGGAGATTTGCTTGAACGCCATTAACAGAGCAGCTTCGTCGTTGTCGTCGCCGATTAGCATCTTTCCATGCGTGCCCATAATCAGAGACAGAGCAAAACTGCAGATTATCAGGAACCGCCATTGTCGTTTCATTTTTCACAGCTCGCAACTGTTCGATCAAATCCCCGAGTTCCAGATTTCTGTGTCTGAGTCGAAATATCACCAAAACTCCATCGAAGCAGAGCTTGCAACGCTGAAATCCAAGGGGAAAAAATGTCAACTTTAGAATGATAACAGCAACAACAAAAGGGGAAAAAAAAAGCAAACATCTTTTCCAATGCACAATCAAGCCATGACAAGTCTCAAAACTTGTCCAAACGTATTCAAAGAAGGAGACGACATGAGTAGGCTGTTGGCATATGTATGGGAGAGAGGGAGAGAGAGATTTCCCCAGAGAGTGTAAGTGAACGGATGACAAGGATGGGGATGGATACGACAGAGAGATGGAGAGAAAGAGGCTGAAGATGTACAGAGAGACAGAGAGTTCTGCTTACGAAGAAGACAATCAGATAGTCCGTGACAGAGTTGTCTGTTCGAGTACGATGTTGCAGAGATGGTCAGACTCGGACCCCAGACAACCAAACAAAAAAAATCCCTCAACCGAAACCAGAAAAGAAAAAGAGCTGATTTTCAAGATTCCATAGCTCAACTGCTTATACACGCCGTCAAACAAGGAAGCTTTTCTTCAAGAACAACCGCCCACCAGAAACAGGGAGGGGGGAACAAAGGAATTTTCCGGGAAAACCCCACGAATTTCTCGGGAAAAAAAACTCATTTCTATCTGGACAAGATGATGATAGATATGAAGTCCTCAGCTTTCTTCCATTACCGGAGACGAAAGGAAAGATCCTTGCAAGAAGCGAACGTGTTCTTTGCCAAGAAATTGTTAAAAGCAGCCGAGAGGAAATTGGGCAGAGGAGGAAAAAAAACCCAAAGACAGGCAAAAGTAAGACGCCATAGTCTGAAGTCTAAACCTACGGGAAAAGAGGGAAGAGGACACTAATATGGTATTACTCACTAATTTTCCTTTTCTAAAACATACTTAAAACATTATCCTATGGGAAACTTCGGTGGTTCTTATTAGTAATAACCAGCATAGAGTTCTGGATCTGAGTTGTTATTTCATGCCAAATTACAAATTTCTATCTCATTATTTTATATTATTTAATCTTGAAAATATTAATAAAATTAAATTATAAAAATTTTAGAGTAAAAATCTTAGCCTTTTAATTTTTTAAAAATTAATTAATTGAAATCTCTATTATTGAAATAAATCTCCATATTTGGAAAAATATCATATCTATTAACTTATCCAGTCAAAATGAATATAAAAAGAGGTAATAATAACAATATATTTACCTTTTTTTTTATAGAAATAGAGATTCTTTTTGGATTTTGTTGAGGCTGAAATATGTTTTTTTTTTAAATATAGGTTTATAATTAATTGAATTTTTAAATATTTTTAAAAAAAATTATATTTTTCGCCTTTTTTCTTCAGAACATATCAATATAATGTTTTAAACATGTTTTTTTTTCTCTGTGGTATGAAGACCAACCAGTTGATATAAGTAAGATCCATTAAACGAGTTCCATTATAATTTAACGTTACAACTGCTTTATATAAATTCAGTATTAAATATGATAACTGCCACTATTTATTTCGGTTGTTCCGTACGGCATCATTAAATTTACATAGAATCCTAAATGCAAAAATCATTCATTTTAACGAGTTAAAAATTAAATGAAATGATCATATGTTGCAGATTTATTTACGCATTTTGTAGACGTATATATTTTAAATTTACAAAAAAAAAAATCGGGATATTATTTTCCGATTTTTAAGGGTGCTTTACTCAAAGCTTCTTTCGATTTGATTATTTTAATAATATCTCTCTCGTTTCATATAAACATATATACAAAGGGAAAGCATTATAAAAGTAGAGCCTACGAAAATAAATAAATAGAACATTGGTACAATTTATTTCACGATAATTACGATAAAAGGCCTACGATGTTTTTATGATATATATTATCCGGTATACTATATTTGATCCTTAAAATACTTGAATTCCCTCAACGGATTTCGATGATATATATTTAACATTTTGATAAAATTTATTTTTTTTGCTTTGTAATCCATCGTCAAATTAATGATTATTCAGTAATTATTGAATACAAACTAGTTTTGTGACTATATATATATTACGATTTGCGGATAAATATCATACAATAAATAACCAAGTATTTCCAAAACAATTCATTTATACGAAACATGCGCATGTATGCATGCATGTATATCATAAACTTACGTATTCTATCCAACTTCTACCTAAGCGCATTTAACTCTATTATTTTTCATTTGAATATATGGCAAATCTATTAGAAAAATAATCATTTAAGTACAATAAAAAATAAATCTTTAGTATATGCGTAAACACATTAAAAAATTTGGCCTACGAATGAATCTAGCACTTGAATCGTATAAAATAACTTAATATATTATAGAAAAAGAAAACATTAGGTCAAAAAAATCCGTGGTATTCACATGTGTTAGCGATAGGGTGTTCCATATAATAGGGTCCAAAAGTTTGTATAAATTATAATGACGAAGGACCAGGGTCACCAAGGATAAATATACATATGTACATGTGTGTATATAATATATACTACAAATTTTGTGGGGAAATAAAAAATAAAAAATGAGGAATTAGGAAAAGACGAAAATGGGCACGGGGCCCGGAGATGTAGCGGGGTGGGGGAATATTGAGGCAATATTGTCAGTTTCTTTGTGCGCACGAGCGCATGTATTGTGTCGTGTGACCTCTTATTTAAAATCTTTTTATATATAAATCGTTATAATTAGGTGTGATGACAATTGAATTAAAAATATACATCAGTAAATATTTGATATTGTAACCAAAGACAATTCATACTATTATATAATTTATTTCTACACATCAATATACAATTCTATATACGATTTGTTTAAATAGATTTGAAAGTGTTAGAGCTGATCTGATTCATGAATAATATTTAAAAAAAACATATGTAACTGTATTTAGATCACTAGTTCAGTTGTATTTTATGATATATCAGTAAAAATAAAAACATTATATAAAAAAATTAATGGTGTAGATGGATAGAAGATAGAATTAGAAAGTTCTATCAACCACTTTGACTTAGTAATAGTTATTTCACTATTAAAGAGCGGAATCCTCGCAAAGAAATCTGCCTGATGTCCGGTCCAATGGCAATTATCCCTCTTTTCCTCAATTTAATTTAATTTAATTAATATAATTCAATTTAAACCGGCAAGAAAACGAGACATCTGTGTGTGTGTTACTATAGATAACAACATTTATAAGCTTTTCGAAATACGTAGAAAATTTCTTTGGAACCTTTGTATGTATGTATGCAGTGGCGGACGCAGACAGAAATTCAATTGGGGGCAACTAATATACATATAATAAAAAAACTTTATTTAACGGGGGCATAATCTCTATTTTAAAATTTTTTTGTTAAATTTATAAAACAATTTATATTTTTTTCTAATTTCACTGGGGGCACGTGCCCCCACTCTCTAACAAGTGGATCCGCCACTAATGTATGTATGTATGTATGTATGTATATATGTATGTATGCATACAAATGAAGTAAAGTAAATTAATATAATCAAATATAAACCCGACTCTAAAATTTTAAAATTTACTAATATTGAACGTAGTATATATATTACGCTGACAAAAATAAAATATTTAATTTGTCAAACTTCTTCTTAGTGTGATCTCAAGTAATTGTTCCGTATTATCACCATATTTTTTTTTTAAAAAAAAGGGTGGTCAAAACGGGTTATATAAAATAATTAATATATATATATATGTATCATATATGCGTAATGAATTAGATGCATGACAGACACGTATGTATATAAATAACTGGTGATGGAATGTATTCACATTTAAAAAGTTCATATATATATATATATATATAATATGAATACGTATATATATAAGAAAAAAGAGTCTAACAAATCTTACTGTTTTTATTGGAGAATGACAAAAAGGAAAGGGAAATGTGACGTTTCGAATTTGTTGGAAGTCCGACGTCGACCGAACCGCCCGTCCGATTTGCTTCTTACGTGCTCTCAGATCTAAAAAGTTCATATATACGTACATAATTATAATTTGTCTTTTACTTATATATATATTCATAATTTGTATATGCCTTATGATGATGATGATGATGCCATGCATACATACATGCATGCATGCAGCGTACATAACATTAGTAGGTGGGAGTGAAAATTGTGATTATATGCATATAGGATCGGGCGGAAACTAATCAAAATATACAAAACAAGTGAACATTTTTTTTATATAAAAAAAAGGAGCAGAAGTTGATAAATGATAAGATGAGGATTTTCAATAGCTAAGAGGAATATATAATACTGTTTATATATATATATATATATATATATATAAAGATGGGCCAAATCGTAATGATATCCAAACAGTGTCTTATTTGTCCTAATCACAGTATATAACATTTTCTATTTATATTATTTTCTTATTCTTTTTCCAAACATTATAAAAGGAAGCAATAAAAAGGTTACCAAAGAAAGACATATGGTCCAACATGTAATTATTTAAACTAGGAAAACATCTCAAGTGTTATGGTCCAATCCATATAAAAAAGGAAGACATAGGGGAAACCCCAGTCCAGTAAGATGACAACTCCTCCTTATATAAGTTCACGGGTTTGATTCTTCCTTGTGTAAAATTTTCGCTGAACCGATCAGCTTCTCCTAGTTTAACTGTTCGGCGTAGTTTGCCGGCTGTTGTGTTGAGCCGTTGGGTTTACTGTTCACGATACTGTATCATTCGTCCGACCCTCTGAGTTGTGAGGCATTGCGGAGTCCGACCCGAAAGGTCGAAGGCGGATTCCCATCGTTATAAAAAAAAAAAGACATATGATCCTATATATATTAAAAAAAGGTAATAGAATGTGTAATTGATTTTCTTTGTGGAGACCAACCAATCCTTTTGATTTCGTTAAGTGGAAGTTAAGATTTTTTTTCTTGCAGTATTTATATTTGAATAGATGATATTCGTTCATTTCATTCATTTGGTTTGGCATTGTGGACGGACCCAGTGATGAAGAAAAAGCGAAGCGTAGAGGAATTGTCATCCATCACCCACTCACTATAACACACACACACAGATATATATATATATATATATATATATATATATATATATTCAATTTCGGTCACATATATATTGATCAAATGTTCAATTGTTTATTAATTTTTAACATTTAAATTCAAAATTCTTTTTAGTTGAACTATCATTACACTCATATGGTAGTATGGAGACATCATCAAACTCATGAACATGTCTGATATCCGGGGGAAAAAGTTATGTTGAAATGCAATTACTATTTATATTATTAGATATAATCAAAATAAGCAAAATTAAATCAAATGGATCAAATACAAATATAGCCCATTGGGTAGTTTGTTCAGTTGGGCCGAAATATATTATGCCCAAATTGGGCCGAAATTTAATTTGAGCTATATAATTTATTTTGGGCGGAAATATATATTGGTTGTGTTTGTATCAAAATTTTATATGATCACTCAAATTTTAGATGATCAAATTTATTTAATTTTATATGATCAGTCAAATGTATCAAACGGTGTGAGAAAATTCCAATCAATTACAACTATAAATACCTGGGTTCTCAACTTCTCAATAATGATCATAGATTAAATGTGGAGGAAATTAAATGTAATTAAATGTTTATAAATAAAATATTTTTTATTTTTCAAAAAGATTTTTAATCCAAATCATTCTATTTATTCTCTTAAATTTTAATAAAATAATAAAATAGAAGGAGATCGAAGGTTTGAAAAATGATATAAAAAGGTTCCATAAATTTTTTTTTAAAAATCCATTCATAATTGAAATTTCGATAATCGTTTTTTTTGTAATATCGAAAATTTGATTTATTATTGGTAACGTAAAACGGGATTTTTGTAGACTAGGAACGTAAACTACGCCATCTTTTGGGATTAGTATGAATATTATTTAGAATAGAATAAATATAAATATACAAAAAATGACGTGGCCACTGAGTTTGTGGGACTCAGAGAGCAGACAGAGAAATGACACGTCGCTTTCACGTTGAATCTAAAAAGTCTTTGGTCCGTTGTTCTTCCACTCTTCCTTGTCACTATTTACTATTACTATTTACTAATGTCGATATCTTTCTTTTTTTTATCTTCAGTTCACGATTATAATAACAGCATGCAGCGGCTTAAATATATCTATATCTATATATATATATTAACATAATTTAAAATAGAAATCTAGTTATAAATATACTAATTTGAGGTAATTACGATAAATTTATTACATTTTATAATATTACATAAAACTTTTGATTTTTGGAAAGTATGGTAAGGTATGCGTCATATCTCTATATATGTGTATGTAAATACAGCCGACCATGGTGATCGCATTTGTTTATTAAACCAAATCCAAGGTTTCCTTAAATTCATTTATTTTGTATGTCCACGCACTTGCATTTGCATATACAGATAACAAAAATATTCGGTGGATTATATTTATATAATTAACAGATAAAAAATTGCTCACGCCAAATTTATTGGTACTAATAACATTTTTTAGATTTTTTCAAAATTTGTTTTTTTTTTTCAAATTTGATAGAGACACTATCTATCTATATGTATATACACGTGTCTACACACACACACACATATATATATATATATGATAAGTGCATATATTCATTGAAATGCGTGTCCTGCTTTTAAAAATCACGATACGAACACCACAAACTTGAATTTAAATGCGTCCACCGAAACCAAAAAAGAAAAAATATTTTAAATTGGTCCGAATCTCCCTTGAACCCAAAAAAACAAAACAACCATTTGCATATTATATCACAAAAATATAAATCAAGAATTTCCAAAATCGGTGATCTTTTTTGTCATAACCATAAAAAAGTTAGATTTTCTCCAAATTATCACGTAAATCCAACTTTTCGATCATAATCGTTTTCATGTCTATGGTCGTGTTATATATATATATATATATATATAGTATCAAAATAAAATGATTTCCACTGATTGGTCGTAAATGCTGTGTAAACTAATATAATAATGGAAAAAAAGTTGGATAGAAACAACCTAAGAAACCTCATTCACATCAGCATTGGCTTTGTTTGGAACCCCAACAATGTGGAATTTAGGAGAAATTACGAAGAGAAATTAGAAAAAAATGCATAATCGCAAAGCGCGCACACACACATATATATATAATCAAATAGTTTATAGAATATATATATA